>NC_084996.1:26064557-26069557 GCF_963854185.1 Sardina pilchardus
ACAACTCTTGTCATTCCCACCTGACAACCCCATAGTCTCAGATGTCACACTTTCTCTCTGACTGACACAATACAGAAATTTGCCTTTCATGATGGATGATGATCTGACCTTCAACATAAAGAAAATCAGGCACTACAAAGGGCACTATTCAAGATAAGAAAAATCAGGTCATGGCTAATTCAATATGCCACCTAGGTAGAGATCATAGTAATCTCTCATCTCCACTACTGTAATGCCCTTTGAAGGGGCCTGCCGGCTCATGTGAAACCACTACAGAAGATCCAGAATGCAGCAGCATGTGCTTTTCAATCAACTGAAAAGGGCATGTTATCCCACCATTCACCGGGGTGCATTGGCCACCATTAGCTGCCCGGATTCAATTCAAAACACCATGATGTCCCACTGTACTTCTCTCATAAAGGCTTAAATTAGCCCTCGACCACTCCAAACACATCATTCTCATTTGGGGATCCCAGATGGTGGAATGAGCTACCAGAGCAGAGACATCCCTACATCCCTCTATCTCCTCATGAAGCCCTCAAGGACCCAACTCCTTTGAGAGCTGCTCTTCTCCTAACACATCTAACAATCCCAGCACGCCTAACCCACACTCACCATGCACTTCCTTCCACCATCTCCTTAGAATATTCTCTTGGATGATACCTCAACCTCTTACTATTCTCTTGGATGATACCTCAACCTCTTACTATTCTCTTGGATGATACCTCAACCTCTACTACCATGTTCTCATACTATTCTCTTGGGTGATACCTCAACCTCTACTACCATGTTCTCATACTATTCTCTTGGATGATACCTCAACCTCTACTACCATGTCCTTAGACTATACTCTTGGATGATACTTCAACCTCTACTACCTTGTCCTTAGACTATACTTTTGGATGATACATCAACCTCTACTACCATGTCCTTAGACTATACTCTTGGATGATACTTCAACCTCTACTACCATGTCCTTAGACTATACTCTTGGATGATACTTCAACCTCTACTACCATGTCCTTAGACTATTCTCTTGGATGATACTTCAACTTCTACTACCATCATCTCCTTAGACTATTCTCTTGGATTATACTTCCACATCTACTACCATCTCCTTAGACTATACTCTTGGATTATACTTCAATTTCTACTACCATCTCCTTAGACTATTCTCTTGGATCATACTTCAGCTTCTGCAATTGAATCATCATACAGTACGTCACTTTGGCACTCTCATCCTCTCCTTGTGTGTTTGTTGGTATACAAGGATTCCTTTGCAACATAGCTTGAATGTCCTCACTTGAAATTGGATTTGGATAAGAGTCAGTTAAATGAATAAATATGTAAATCTAAAGACACATTCAAGCATGTGTTTTTGTCATAGCCATTACTCCAACAGTTGTGTTATCAAGGTATACAATGCATTCAAATCATTTGGATGCTGGGTGACTGATATTACGGCACTTCTTAGATGAGTATTACATCTCAAATTAAATAGAAAGAATGAAATATTCCCTTGGTGGTTCAGATAAGAAATTGTGTGGCAGCCCTTTGTAGAACATAAAGAAAATAATTTATAGATGTATATCTATAGCCTGGCACGCCCTCCCAGTGACGCAACGCCTTCAGGCTTTTGCTGCTGGTCTGGTCAACTGCTCATTGAGAAGGATTTCTGAGTTCCCGAAATCTGCGGAACTGCCCCCTTTGGTCGAGAACCAATCAACTTTGAGCAGCTCCAACGGCTCTGGGTAGAGGCGTGTTCAAGGCAGCGGAAAGAGTGTTGTTATTGGTTTAAACTCGGCAATCCGCTTTCTGACATCTACCAGTAGCAAATCGAGGCACTTAAAGGAGGCGGGTCAACCAGCGCTGTCAAGAAACCGTGTTAGCACAGGCTGTTGGTCAGACTAAAGTCTCGCAGAGCCTTTGAAAGTCGATGGTAATCAGGCTAGTATATCTATGCCCTGCACCCCCCTTTTTTCCTCACTATATTTAATTCTACTATTTCTTTGTATTTTGTATTTTCATATCTATTTCAATGTATATTGTATCACTTGTCGGTATTGATTTTCCACTACTTGAAATGTTAACTTTCTAAATATTGAAAACTTGTGCAAAACCCAATAAAGATCATAATTTCAATAATATAACAATAAATCCTTTGGAAGTGTACCTTGAGATTTTCAGTTTTTGTTTGTCTGGCACCTTCTTGTTTGTGAGTGTGGTGTAACTCCTCCATAATAATATAAAAATACAATTGTGTTCATGTTTAATGCTTGCAAACATACAGTATGCACTGATTTTAAATAATTCACACACACAGAGAACAGAGCCGAAACACTGCAGGAGCAAACTGTACACCATACGGCGTCTGCATCCGAAGTGGTCAGTTTGCTCCCGGGGTCTTGCTGCTCTGCTCTCCATGTGGGTGAATTATTTAAAAGCTGCACATACTGTACATTTGCACCAACTCCAAACATGAACATGTGAATATGTCAGCATGAGTGATGTGATGTGATATTTCACATAACATTTAGAGTTGCATTAATAAAACCTCATACTGTGATACGCTTGATTTGATATTCTCCTTTGTGTCAATACTGTGTGACTTATACCGTTGTACAGCTCATGGGAATGATTTGCATATGGATACGAACCCTTCATGACTGACAGAATATTGTTAATACATGTGTTGTGTAATATCTAATAGTCTGTGTCCACACTGAATCCATTAAATATGCCTATGTCTACTGCATCAAATTCCTGCGTGTCGCATTGTGCTGCACAGCACCATATCATGTTGCATTGCGTTGCACAGCACAGAGTCGTGTTGCATGCAATCAAAAACATTCCTACTGAAAACAAAGTATCCAAACTGATTTTGGCGATAACGCTCACTCATATGGCATACGGTGGCAAGACATGGTCTAACTGTCTGTGCTTGAGGAACTGTGGCCCTGATTCGGCCCCTGTGTGGCCCAGATCTGGCAATAATATGGCAACGCGCTGCTTCAGGAGCTGAGGAGTCGGGCCGAATCATTCTTTTGGCTGTGGAACTGTAACACTGGGTCTGCGACTAACGCACTCCATTCGCGTAGCACGAAAATAGTTTTAGAAGACTGGGGTAATTTGTTTCGATGTACACGCCGCTATCACTTGTGGTGTAGCCAGCTCTATTGATTATGGTGGAAAGTAATTGTTGCAGCAGACGCTACACGAATAGAATGCTTCAGTTACGTGCCAATGAAGCCTCCCTGTAATATCAACAGCCTTTCAGCTCAATCATCGACTGCATTTGAACAAAGTCACAAGTTGTTCATTAGCACTCTGTGTTTCTCTCTCTCTCTCTCTGCCTGTCTCTCTCTCTCTCTCTCTCTCTCTCTCTCTGCCTCTCTGACAGATAGCCTGTGGTTCACTATGACTCATGTAAGCCAGCCAAGGACTGTGAACTTGCTCTTAAGCATCACAGAGCCTCATTACAGAAGCCTAATATTCTTCCTCTCTGCGCTGAGGGGTAAACGACAGCATAAAATAATATCATTACATCTCAAAGGTGTGAAGATGAGCAAGGGGCAGAGGAAGATCTGTGGTACTGACAAATAAACAAACACTCATAGATATAGCATCCTACACACAGAAACACACACACACACACACACACACACACAAATACATTGAAGGACAAAAGCTTCCAATATGCCATTGTCTTGTGAAAAATAACCATATGGGATAACAACCTACATGCGCATACAATTGTCAGGAGAGAAGATGTAATCTAGCATTGTCTCGCTACAAAGACACACAGTGTGGCATGGCGTCCTACGTGCACCCCAAAATGTACACAATAGGATATCAGATGCAGCCTACGTCTGTGTTAATGTACACAATAGGATATCAGATGCAGCCTACGTCTGTGTTAATGTACACAATAGGATATCAGATGCAGCCTACGTCTGTCTTAGCAACCCAGCACAGTGGGTGGAGCTTCCTACAGGCATCCATACAATGAGTCAACACTGTTTTGTATAACTTGTGAAGATCTTTTTTTTATCAAAAACAATTAACAATTGTATGTATTTGCAGTACACACATACACACACACACACACACACACACAGAGAGAGAGAGAGAGAGAGAGAGAAACCAGATCTCTTTAATAAACAACACAAAGCACGACCACACTAATAGAGCATGCAAGGTACACCACCACAACCTGAGGCTGCTCACAAGAACAAACCCACCAACAAACAAGCGAACAAACAAACAGACAAATCAACAAATAAACATGAAAACACACAAACAAACCCAGGGCTCTATGGGTACAGCCACAGGCTTACTCATGCTCATCAGGGAGTGTGGATACCACACCGAACACACACACGTATACACACATGCACGCACACACCCACTCACACGCATGCACACACACACACACGCACACACATAAACACACACACACACACACACACACACACACACACACACACACACACACACACACACACACACACACACACACTTGATTGCAGATCTCAGTAGCCATTCTTCAAGTCTACTATTCAAGTCTCAGTGGCTTTGGTGTGCAATTATGCTCTCACTCTCTCTTTGCCATAACATGTAAGGAGAATACAGCTCTATCTCCAGTGTAATGATCTGTCTATCAGGGGCTGGAGAGATAGAGAGAGAGAGAGAGGGGGAGAGAGACAGAGAGAGAGAGAGAGAGTGTGGGAGAGAGAGAGAAATAGAGAGAGAGAGAGAGAGAGAGATGTTGTTGGGGCTCAAATGGGGAATATGTCTATCTGAAATGGATCTTGTTCCGTCCTAATTAACATCTGCTAATCTACCCCAACAAAGAGCTGGGACAGAACGCCTCTGTTCCCCAGCTCAGAGTAGCAAACCGCCGCTAGGCCTGTGTGTGTGTGTGTGTGTGTGTGTGTGTGTGTGTGTGTGTGTGTGGTGTGTGTGTGTGTGTGTGTGTGTGTGTGTGTGTGTGTGTGTGT
>NC_084996.1:26079557-26087057 GCF_963854185.1 Sardina pilchardus
CAGATTTAAAGGCCACGTACAGTATGTTCTTACACTGACAGATTTAAACACACTCTACTGTACTGCACTGTCTACAGAAAGAGAAAGGGAGAGAGAGAGGAGGGAGAGAGAGAGAATGAGAGAGAGAAATGGAGGAGGAGGAGGCAAAGATGAGACACACACACACATCAGCTGGGAGGCTTCGCTCATTCCTCTATAAACATTCTCAGATGTATTCACAGCTGGCATTGTGTGTGTGTGTGTGTGTGTGTGTGTGTGTGTGTGTGTGTGTGTGTGTGTGTGTGTGTGTGTCTGTGTGTAGGTGTGTGTAGGTGTGTGTAGTTGTGTGTCCGTGTTCATTAAATTGGTTCCATCATGACAATCTGAGGTCACCCATTTTGCTGAAGGCCTGGACCAATTTCCCCATGAATCCTAAACGGCTTGGCCTCGCATACCCCGAACACTCTCCATTCTACTGTTATTGGACGTCATACTGTATGTGAAAGACCTTCACAGAAAAGAAAGAAAGAGAGAGCGAGAGAGAGAGAGAGAGAGAGAGAGAGAGAGAGAGAGAGAGAGAGAGAGATGGAGAGAGAGACTTCAGTTCAGCAGAAATTAAAGGATTGGAAATTTGAAAAGTTCTCTTCAGTTTAGTATGCATGTAGCATGATGCAGTCAAAGAAGACAGGATCCATGACACGTCTAATCAAAACAATTTGATTAGAATAAAGTGTTTCTGCACAGCGATGGCAGGAGAGAGGGGAAGACATGAGAGAAGAGAAGAGGAGAGAAGAGGAGAGAAGATGGGAAGACATGAGAGGAGAGAAGAGAAGACAGGAAGACAGAGAGAATATAGGAGGAGAGGAGAGCAGAGTTCAAGCTGTTGTAGAACAAGCTCCCCATTCTATTGTCACTGAACATTGATCTTGGAGTGTGTGTGTGTGTGTGTGTGTGTGTGTGTGTGTGTGTGTGTGTGTGTGCATGTGCATGTGCATGTGCATTTACATGTGAATGTCTGTGTGCGTGTGTGTGTGCGTGTTTGTGTGTGTGTGAAAGCGAAAGGGAGGGAGAGACAGCGAGAGAGAGGAAGAGAGAAAGAGGAAGAGAAAAAGAGCGAGAGAGTGTGTAAATTGTCAGTGTACTGTAGCACTGAGCTTTGATTCCAAATAGATCTACTATTGTGGACAGACCCAGAGTACTGCACGGACTCCATGCAGACTCTAGAATGCAGCACATGGTGGCAATTATACGGCAAGAGCTGACACACACTGACTGACACACACACACACACACACACACACACACACACAAAACAATACAAATACATAAACAATGCAGCCACAGACATGCACATACAGAGAAACACAACCACCACAGAAACATACACAAACATGAACACACAAATACATTGTCTGTAAGATAAGAAGACATGCACGCACACGCACACATGCACGTACACAATCACACACACACACACACACACACACACACACACACACACACACACACATACACACACACACACGCACACACACATACACTCTCACACAATCACAATCTCACACACACACACACACACAATCACAATCTCTCACACACACAAACACACACACCTACCTGCAACACGCCTCTAATCTGTCTGTCTACAGTGCAGCTCATCTAGAGTGTGTGAGAGATCGCGGCGCGAGCTTCAAAGCGAGCGCAGCTGGTGTTCTGGAGAGAGCTCACTTTCTTTTAAAAAGGAAGAGAGTCAATCAATTCTGTTTATTAATTTATTAGATTTACTTCAGCGTTTCAAAGCACTCTCCTCTCCGCGCGCGAGACAACCTCTCTCAGGTGAGGCGTATTTTTGGCACCTCATCACGCTGCTTCTCCCCGTCTTCCAGCAGGGCATTTTAGTCTTTTCAAAGGCATCGCATTTCACACAAGCGACCACAGGCACGCACACACACGCTCAGCATGTGTGTAGAGTGCAGTGCACAGGTGTGTGTGTGTGTGTGTGTGTGTGTGTGTGTGTGTGTGTGTGTGTGTGTGTGTGTGTGTGTAAAGGGTTTAGCATGTCTTTAGAGTGCACAAGTGTGTGTTTGTGTGTGTGTGTGTGTGTGTGTGTGTGTGTGTGTGTGTGTGTGTGTGTGTGTCTGTGTCTGTGTGTCTGTGTGTCTGTAAATGGTTTAGCAAGTCTGTAGAGTGCACAGGTGTGTGTGTGTGTGTGTGTGTGTGTGTGTGTGTGTGTGTGTCTCAGGGTTGCTGCTCAAACCCAGACCCAAATGCAGGACAGGACTCAAAGACTTAACTCAAAACAGACTTACTCCGGATAACACCAGGAACAGAGCAACGGTGACATACACACACAATGACAAAGCAAGGACTGACACAAACACAAGACCTTAAATACATGGGAAACTGATAAGGGAACACAAACCATTGGCCGAAAGCAAGGAGACACAGGTGAACATGGAACAAGGCAAATCAAAGAACACAGATGACAAGGCAACAAGACACAGGTGAACACAACAGACAAGAACAAGGCTAGATGATTAAGAAATAAACATGACTCAGGTGAGGGGCGGAGACACAGAGAACACACACATGGCAAAACAAACAAAGCAACACATGGCACTGCATAGGAAGTAAGAACACACTACAAACTGGAAGTCCCAAACACAAAACCCAAACCCCAAACCGTGACAGTGGGTGTGTGTGATGTGTAAAGGGTTTAGCATGTGTCTAGAGTGCACAGGCGTGTGTGTGAGTGTGTGTGTGTGTGTGTGTGTGTGTGTGTGTGTGTGTGTGTGTGTGTGTGTGTGTGTGTGTGTGTGTGTGTGTGTGTGTGTGTGTGATGTGTGAAGCCCCCTCATGTCCACCATGTCTGTCCACTCTGCTTGTGCATCGCTGCTCCCTGATTGGTGTCCCCAGTGTCCAGTGTGATTGGCTTAGAAAGGAGGCAGTCATTCAACTGCAGTCTGTAAAGGGAACACCGTGATCACCAAGCGGCTTGGTAGCAACTGAGTGGAGTCTCTTTGCTTTTAGCTGAAACTGTACACCCTGTGTGTGTGTGTGTGTGTGTGTGTGTGTGTGTGTGTGTGTGTGTGTGTGTGTGTGTGTATGTGTGTGTGCAAATGTGTATGCAGGTGTGTGTGTGTGTGTGTGTGTGTGTGTGTGTGTGTGCCTGTGCATGTGCCTGTGTGTGTGTGTGTGTGTGTGTGTGTGTGTGTGTGTGTGTGTGTGTATGTGTGTGTGAGTGTATGTGTGTGTGTGTGTGTGTGTGTGTGTGTGTGTGTGTGTGTGTGTGTGTGTGTGTCCTAAAACTATGTATTATTAAACATCTGTGCTTCCCAAGAGGATGCAGAATCCCCCTGACACCCCCAATCCACTGTGACAGACTTGAAAGAGGAGAGGAGGAGGGGGGGGGACAGAAAAAGAGGAGAGGAGAGAAAGGGGGAGGGGAACAAGGAGGAAGAGGAGAGAGGAGGTGCAGAAGAGAGGATGATATGGATGAGTTGAGGAAGAGGAGAAGACAATATGGAGTACAGGAACAGCATAGGAGAGAATGTGAATCATCATCTGGTCCAGCAGACGGAGGAGCTGATTTGAGATCTGTAAGAGAGGAGGGGAGATTTGAGATCTCTAAGGGAGGAAGAGATCAGATTTGAGATCTCTAAGGAAGGGGAGCAGATTTGAGATCTCTAAGGGAGGTGAGCAGATTTGAGATCTCTAAGGGAGGTGAGGAGATTTGAGATCTCTAAGGGAGGCGAGATTTGAGATCTGTAAGGGAGGTGAGATTTGAGATCTCTAAGGAAGGGGAGCAGATTTGAGATCTCTAAGGGAGGTGAGCAGATTTGAGATCTCTAAGGGAGGTGAGCAGATTTGAGATCTCTAAGGGAGGCGAGATTTGAGATCTGTAAGGGAGGTGAGATTTGAGATCTCTAAGGAAGGGGAGCAGATTTGAGATCTCTAAGGGAGGTGAGCAGATTTGAGATCTCTAAGGGAGGCGAGATTTGAGATCTGTAAGGGAGGTGAGATTTGAGATCTCTAAGGGAGGTCAGCAGATTTGAGATCTCTAAGGGAGGCGAGATTTGAGATCTGTAAGGGAGGGGAGATTTCAGATCTCTAAGGAAGGGGAGCAGATTTGAGATCTGTAAGGGAGGTGAGATTTGAGATCTCTACGGGAAGAGATCAGATTTGAGATCTGTAAGAGAGGGGAGCAGATTTGAGATCTGTAAGAGAGGGGAGCAGATTTGAGATCTGTAAGGGAGGTGAGATTTGAGATCTCTGAGAGGGGAGCAGATTTGAGATCTGTAAGGGAGGGGAGATTTGAGATCTCTGAGAGGGGAGCAGATTTGAGATCTTTAAGGGAGGGGAGATTTGAGATCTCTAAGGAAGGGGAGCAGATTTGAGATGTGTAAGGGAGGGGAGATTTGAGATCTGTAAGGGAGGGGAGATTTGAGATCTCTACGGGAGGGGAGCAGATTTGAGATCTGTAAGGAAGGGGAGCAGATTTGAGATCTGTAAGGGAGGTGAGATTTGAGATCTCTAAGGAAGGGGAGCAGATTTGAGATCTGTAAGGGAGGTGAGATTTGAGATCTGTAAGGGAGGTGAGATTTGAGATCTGTAAGGGAGGAGAGATTTGAGATCTCTAAGGAAGGGGAGCAGATTTGAGATCTGTAAGGGAGGTGAGATTTGAGATCTGTAAGGGAGGTGAGATTTGAGATCTCTAAGGAAGGGGAGCAGATTTGAGATCTGTAAGGGAGGTGAGATTTGAGATCTGTAAGGGAGGTGAGATTTGAGATCTCTGAGGGAGGTGAGATTTGAGATCTCTAAGGGAGGTGAGATTTGAGATCTCTGAGAGGGGAGCAGCGGGCAGATGGAGGAGGTGAGTGGGTTGCCGGGCAAATGAAAGATACCAGACACCAACTCCAACATACCTTACGCACATTCTTTTACTTTCCCCCTTGACAGACGCTTTTATGAAAGCGACTTACATACGTCAGTTATTCCAAGAGCCAGTCTCAGGGTTGAGTGCCTGCTCAAGCACAGACTCAAACAATCTAAAGCTGTGACTTTGGAAAAAGGAAGATTAGAGGAGTTGTTTGAGAGACTGTGGAGGTATGAGACTCCTGACAATAGACCACAATGGCCACAAGTATCAGATTCACCACCATCTGACAACAGGGGACAGAAGACAGAGGAGGTGTAGGAGGAGAGGAGGAGGTGGAGAGAGAGGAGGAGGAGGAGGAGAGAGAGGAGGAGGAGAGGAGAGGAGGAGGAGGAGAGAAGAGGAGGTGGAGAGAGAGGAGGAGAGGAGAGGAGGAGGAGGGAGAGGAGAGAAGAGGAGGAGAGGAGAGGAGGAGGAGAGAAGAGGAGGTGGAGAGGAGAGGAGGAGGAGAGGAGAGGAGTAGTAGGAGGAGGCGGGGAAGAAAGGAACACAGAAGAGGAGCAGGAGAAGAGAAGGAATGGAGAGAAGAGAAGGAGAGGAGAATGAAAGGCTGATGAACAGCGTAAAGAGATGAGAGCACATGTGCACGTATGAGCTACAGGGCACCAATCTGAAACCACCTCATGTTTAAATTATCCGCCAATCATTGCACTCACACGCACACACACACACACACACACCTACACACACACACACACACACACACACACACACACACACACACACACACACACACACACACACACAGAGAGAGAGAGAGAGAGAGTAAGCTTTGGTCACTGTATATCTAGGTTTTGCTCTTTCCTTTCCTGGCTGTTTCCTTTGTCATACTGAAGGGCTGGGGCGTGCGTCTGTGTGTGTGTGTGTGTGTGTGTGTGTGTGTGTGTGTGTGTGTGTGTGTGTGTGTGTGTGTGTGTGTGTGTGTGTGTGTGTGTGTGTGTGTGTGTGTGTGTGTGTGTGTGTGTGAAATAGGAGGGGTAATTATTGTTGGGCATAATGTGAAGCCTACACCATCTGTCCACTGTGTGAATATTACATATTATAATCACTCTTATCTGAGGATGGTGCACACTACAGTATACACACACACACACACACACACACACACAAACACATATATATACATGCACATACACACGCACACACACACATACGCGTGCACACACACACAGACAGACAGACACACACACACGCACACACACACACGCACACACACACATACGCGTGCACACACACACACACACACACACACACACACACACACACACACACACACACACACACACACACACACACACACACACACAGACACACACAGAGGCAGGAGCGTCCCCTGTTATTTCCTCCAAAACAGATTTCCTTTTCATTTGCTGCAGTTGTCCCTGGAGAGATATTTCGAGTTATCCTGATTTCTCTCTCTCTCTCTCTCTCTGCATGGCCATGGGAGTGCGGAGTGAAGCGAGTCTCTCCACAAAGATGAAGTTTCAGCTCTGACCAGAGACGCCTTTTCCCCAGGACCTCCACCACTCGCAACCAGCCTTGTAGCGAGGAGAAAAACACAACTCTCTGGACAGATAGAGAGAAAAATATATATATATGTGTGTGTGTGTGTGTAGGCAACAGAAAAACACAACTCTGAGGACAGGCACAGAGAGTATCTGTGTGTGTGTGTGTGTGTGTGTGTGTGTGTGTGTGTGTGTGTGTGTGTGTGTGTGTGTGTGTGTGTGTGTGTGTGTGTGTGTGTGTGTGTGCAATAGAGATAGAAGAAATGAGCCACAGAGCAACTGGGTATGTGTGTTTTCACAGAGTGAAAAAGAGAGGGGGAGGGGAGAGAGAAAGAGGAGGGGAGAGGAGGGGAGAGGAGAGGAGAGAGAAAGAGGAGAGGAGAGGAGGGGAGAGGAGGGGAAAGGAGAGAAGAGAGAAAGAGGAGGGAGGGAGGGAAGAGGGGTGGTTATGAACTCACAACTATAAGAAACAGTCTCAGAGGAGACCAGCATACATCGTACGAGAGAGAAAAAGAAACTGAGTATGTGTGGGTGTGTGCATGTCTTAGAGCGTGTGTTTGTGTGTGTGTGTGTGTGTGTGTGTGTGTGTGTGTGTGTGTGTGTGTGTGTGTGCTGGTCTGTCTGTGTCATTATATGTGTATAATAGCTGTGGTATAATAGCTTGTAGAGCATTACCCTGACCTTAAACACACTCTTAAACAAACACACACACAAACACACACAAGCACACACAAACACACACAAACACACACAAACACACACACACACACACACACACACACACACACACACACACACACACACACAAATATGTTTACATTTACATAGAGTACACACACACACACACACACACACACATAAATACTTTATATTTACACACACACACACACACACACACACACACACACACACACACACACACACACAAAAGGTGAAATAAAAATAAATTTGAACACATTGTCCATGCATTCAGCGTTATGACTTTTGTTGTTATGTCTTAACTAAAAGAGTAGCCTAAACAGCACCAGTAAAGGCCCCAGTGCACTAAACAGCACCAGTACAGGCCCCAGTGCACTAAAC
>NC_084996.1:26092057-26104557 GCF_963854185.1 Sardina pilchardus
AAACATTCTAAAGTGGAACTCTGTTCTAGAATCTTTGATTAAAAGTGACAGTTGGATTCACAGGGCAGTGTTCTAACTAGACTGGGAACTGAGAGTTCTGGCTCATTATGACATCACATTCTCCATTAAAGTCTATGGGGGAAAAATACACTTTTAATTACAAATATCTCAAAAAGTATAAACTTCTCAAAAATGTCAAATAGATTGTCTAGTAGATATTTGGAAGATCTACAGAACGGTGTTTCAACCAAGTTTGTACGTTAAGCGGTTCGGGCTGAATAGCGCGCACAAAAAGGTAAAAAGAATAATAATAACTAGAAATGCAATTCCAAGGAATTACCAGTGCATGAAAATGCAGAAATAGATAGATGATGTAGATATGGTTACTAAGGTGTAGCTAGGGTAAACATGGTGGTTGCATAGTTTACAGAGAGTTGATAGTGTGAAGGTAGACTGTTTAAAGATGAAACATTCCAGTTCTAACTTAACTAATGATTTCTATTCATGTTAAAATGTTGATTAGCTAACTTAGCTAATGATTTCTAGCAGTTACGCTAAAAATGTTAATTATGCTAGCAATGCTAACTTTACTAACAATGCTAACCAGGTTGATTAACTAACTTAACCAATGATTTCTAGCAGCAATGCTAAAAATGCTAACTATGCTAACAATGCTAAATTTGCTAACAATGCTAACCAGGTTGATTAGCTAACTTATTTGATGATTTTTTGCAGTTATGCTAAAAATGCTAACAATGCTAACTATGCTAACCATGCTAACTAGCTAACTTGCTAGTGAGGACTTTTATTTTGAAACATTTGTTGCTAGGGTATCCATGGTGGCCACTATCAGGAAACAAGAAGTTACTGCAGTAAAATTATGTTGGTTGCTATGGAAACAGTCATAAACACTTCATTTTAATGGTTGCTATGTTGGTTGCTAGGTACATGGAGGTTTCATGTAGTTGACTGGAGGCATAGTGGATGATAACTGACAGTTGGAATGGTTGAACAGTTCAATAGTTGAGTAGTTTCAATGGTTAAATGATTTAATAGTGTATTATTGCAGTGAGGACCTTTATTTTGAAACAGTTGTGGACAGAGGAAGTAGTGAAACAGGATCTGTAGTCTTAATGAGATTGTGTGCTTAAAGCCTGAGACAGAAGGTGCCTCTCATAGCGTTTACGCGTCCTCTCTCGCTCCTCACTGATCTACATAAAGAATGATGGAGCGGCAACAATGGGATAGTCTAGCCCTTCTTCTATCTTTCTTTATGTAGATCATTGAGGATCGAGGAGCGAGGGAGGACATATAAACGCTGCTTGAGAGGGACCCACAGTAAATACTTGTTGTATGTAGATAGTATGTAGATAGTCTAATTAATGTTGATAGACAGAATGTTTAATGGATGTTGATAGGCAGATTGTTTAATAGATATTGATTGACAGTTTAATGGGTGGATGAGTGAATGGTCTGAAGAAGATGAATGGATAGAAGGTTGGATGGAATGTGCCTTATATTCTTGTTAAGAGAGACACTGATACAGCTCTCTGAGAGTAGTTGACACAGGTGTAATCAATTTAACTGGCTAGTCTTAAGAGAGCCAGAGTAGGCTACTCTTAAAGCCTGAGACAGAGTAAATAATTTAAAAGTTGAATGTAGATAGTCTAATTAATGTTGATAGACAGAGAGTTTAATGGATGTTGATAGACAGATTGTTTAATAGATGTTGATAGACAGTTTAATGGGTGGATGAGTGAATGGTCTGAAGAAGATGAATGGATAGAATGTTAGATGGAATGTGCCTTATATTCTTGTAGAATGGAGAGACACAGCTCTCTACTGAGAGTAGTGGATACAGATACAGGTGTAATCAATTTAACTGGCTAGTCTTAAGAGAGCCAGCCTGAGACAGAGTAGATTGTTTAAAAGTTCAATGTAGAGCGTCTAATTGATGTTGTTGATAGGCAGACTGTTTAGAATGGGTGGATGAGTGAATGGTTTGAAGAAGATGAATGGATATAAAGTTGGATGGAATTAGGAGGACTTATTTTGATACTGTTGTGCGCAGAGGATACAGGGGAACAGAATATGTAGTCTTCAGAGAGGAGCCTGAGAGAAACTGACAGTTGGTGCCCAGGTGGCTGACCAGCTGGGGTAACATTCTAATTGCTGCCGTGATGTCATAATGAGCAATGTTAAGTCTATGGGGGAAATGGTGATAGTTTTTAACTAATAGTTTAAAAAGTATAAAAGTTACAAAGTTGAAAAATACAAAGCACACATGGCATAAGCAAGACCTACGCAACAAAGTTTGAATGAAGTTTTTACGTTAAACGGTTCAAGCTGAATTGCGTGCGTTAGAAGAAGAATAATAAGAAGAAGTTGCGGAAGAAGACTTGGAATAACAGTACAGTGCATTTTCATGCACTGTAATTATTATAATAACTAGAAAATGTAATTCCATGGAAGGAATTACCATTGCATGTAAATGCAAAAAGGTTGATGTGTAAAACATTGGATTAGTTAAAAAGACAATGATACATTAAATAGTAAAGCGCCTTGAGACATGTGTAATGTATTGGCGCTCTATAAGCGACATTAAATTGAAATTGAAATTGAAAATTAAATAAATAACAATAACCCAATTACAGTCCCAGTGTTTTGACGGCAAAATTGGACCGAATAGCGAAGTTGTGCCTATCATGAATATGATAAACTACTCATAAGCATTTTTTTGCTGATGTAAAAGTTAATAGCAGTTAATATTAACAGCCTTAATTAGACATTATGCAAGTGAAGGGTGTATGTAAATACTGTAGCAGTCTAATGAATCTAGTTAACTCTTTATTAACCTTTATGTCTGACAATTAAACATTAAACCGCCATACGCGCAGTTTACCTTGAGATTATCCACTTTTAGTTATATCACTGTTTTATTGGCTAGACATACGTAAAATACCATATTAGCCCTATCTTGATCAACAAACTTGAATTGTTTATCAATGTCTTATTTATACTGTTTGTCATTATCATTTTGAAAGTAAGTAAACAACTATTTAACATCCTGTTAACAATGCCATAACGGTCAAGATAGCACATATTTGTTTAAATGTTATGCTGTTGCATATTACTTCCAGTCATTTAAAAATAGCTTTAAAGGGTCTTTACATATATTTAGAAAACAACATTAAAAACCATTTTGAAATGAATGCTACTATAAGTATTAAGTAAGGTATTAGATACATTTAAGCTGTTGTCAT
This sequence comes from Sardina pilchardus, assembly GCF_963854185.1. Lineage (NCBI taxonomy): Eukaryota > Metazoa > Chordata > Actinopteri > Clupeiformes > Clupeidae > Sardina > Sardina pilchardus. The sequence continues at coordinate 26,095,321 of NC_084996.1, forward strand.
GACTTACACAATAACATTTTCATATATCCAAAATGGTTTATTGGAAATGTCAATAAAAACAGAAAATCAGAAATCAGAAATCAGAAAAACTTTATTATCTGAAATGAAATTATCTTCAGCGTGGCTCAACAATATCAACAACAAGGACACAAAGACCACAGACAAACTGACACAAAGAAACAGCATTCCTGAAATAGTGGAAAGTGCAATCAATCAATACTGTATGTGCAATAAATAAATAATACATAATAAAATGGCCATCTAAAATAAGGGAGTGTGTTTGTGTGTGTGTGTGTGTGGGGGGGGGGGGTGTCAATAAATACATGTAAAAATGTATATATACTGTACATTGTTTGCAAACGAGGCAATGACCATGTTGCATGTGTAGTTACAAATGTATCAACTAATAGTTATGTAATGGATTAGCTTAAAGAGAAACTATGCAGGATTGTCGATTTCATCTCCTGTTTTGCTTTCGCTTTTCGTTTTCGCTCGTTTTATGCTTTTATGCTTTATGCTTATGCTTTTATTTAGGCTATACTGTATGTATTTATAAGTATATATTAACTAAAAAAAAATCTTTTGACCATAAATATAACTACTGTATATCCTCACTCAAAATGTTCAGTTTATTTTATGTCAGATTTTGTTTTCATTCTGTAGTTAACATACAGTATAATAGGTTACAGCAAGACACAGAAGTAGGTGGTGAATTCAATGATCAAGTTAAAATACAAAATACAGGATCATGGTAACTGTAATATGTTTGAAGGACACCTGAATGGGCACAATGCTGGGGATCAGAAATGAAGATATTGTCCAACAGTGTATTTTTCTCAGTGGTTGCGGTGGTTATTAGATTTGTGAACCCTCTAGACTGGAACAACTCAAAGATTGGTTTCCTTCCATTGGCCAGCAGATCCTCGTTGAAATCCCCACAGACAATAACTGGGCCATCAGCTATGACATGTAATGAGTCCAACAGATGACAGAGATTTCGCATGAATAAGTTTGTGCTGTAATCTGGTGGTCTATATATCACTGCAATTAGTGCTGGAACTGGGGTCGTCACTTTCACTACCAGGAATTCAAGGTCAGTTACACCCTGTATGTATGGCACATGATGGGCTTGAACATGGCTTTTCACAAACACAGCAACTCCCCCACCATTCTTCTGTGCTAGATGAGAAAGAGTAGAGTATGACATGTGTCTGTTGCGCTTATACATACGATAGTTCTCCAACTGGATGTTTTCTGGGACAAATGTGCCAAAAAGGTGTGTCTCAGTAAAACACAGAATGTCTGCAAGGCACATTTCATGGTGTTTCTTGACATCCTCAATATGAGCTGACAGACCCTCTGTGTTATGGTGAATAAGTGTCAGACCTGATGATGAACTGTTTGATTGAACATGGTGGAGAAGGGGCATAGCATTTCCAAAATCTGCTCTCGGCATACTTTCCACAGAGATTGATATTTCTGGATCTGAGTAAATCTTTTTTTCGTCAAAATCAATTATGCGCAGTCCATGCAATGAGGTAGTTCTGCTTAGACCCACATATGCCATACCTGGTTCAAAGATTCGGTGCAATGACACAACGGCTGAGGCACGAGACATTCCCTGGCATTTGTGAATGGTCACACTATAGCATAAAGAAATCCCAAACATAAATCTAATGACACCTTTTTTGCTCAGACGTTCCTCCATTCTTTCAATATACACCAGGTTGTCTGATCTGCCTGGGACTTTGTTGCGATGTCTCTGGCCTGCGTTTGGATCATCTAGTTCAATGCCTATCATCTTCACATCTGTTTTGCCATTTTGGACCTGGTAAACGATTTTGCCAATCTTTCCAAATGAGCCATTCACGAGTCCATCTTCTACATCTATGTTTCTGATGAGCATCACTCGGGCACCCTCAGTAATTTGCAGTCTATCAGGTAGATCTCCTTTACGTCCTTCAAAGGGTGCTTTCTGCCTCTCCATACGGCCAGTTTGAGGATCTTTTCTGTAGTCATGGGCTTCCACATTGACCAATTCTGAGAATAGACCAGAGATGGTGTCTGAATTGTGTTTATTCACTTCTTTGTTTGTAGCAAAAACATGTAGGACGTCTTTGGGACAATTCTCAGCTTGACATATGGCCTGGGAAAGTAGAGATCTGTCTGCTTCAGTCAATGGCTCATCCTTGCGTTTCACTCTGATTCTGTTCAGCAGCTCAGCAAATGGCACATCATCTTTTTGGCGCATTATTTCTGTGAGAGTGACCATTTGGAAGTGATCCTTCCAGAAATCAATAACATGATCCTCGTATACGCAGAGTGGTTTAGCTTTACCTGGCGCAGGGAGTTGGTAAAAATCGCCAACGACTAGCACATTCACACCACCAAATGCCTTTCTACTCCCTTTTATTTCTTGTAACCTCCAATTGACATATGCAAAGAGTGGTTTTGATACCATGGACACTTCATCAATGATAATAATCTCAATGCTGGATAAGGTTGCTCTCAATTCATCCAGACAGTTCCCAAGGCACTGGTAAGGTGGTTTAAGGCTTCTTGGCAATTTCAGGGCTGAATGCAGTGTCTTGCCTGATATGTTAAAAGCTGCTGTGCCAGTAAATGCTGTGAGAAGGACAGTGGGCATGGACATGTCTCTTTCCTCTGTGATGCGGGGTAACTTGCGGAGTATCTTTGATGCCTCTGTGTAGATGCATTTGATGAGGTGAGATTTACCAGTTCCTGCTCCACCAGTTACAAAGTAGAAAAATTGTTCAGCACTCTGTCCACACACACGTCTCATGCACCACTTACGCACTGTATAGAATATGGATGCTTGCATTTGATTTAGATTTTGGTACATGTTTCGGACAACAGTGGGGTCTATTTGAGGAGCCTCAAACATTGGTACCTCACTTCCTCTGCTTGTGGTACTTGTGCTGTATTCCGGAATATCATCTTGTTCATTGATATTGTCTGAGGTTATTTCCTCGCGCTCTGAAATGCACTCAAGGCGAAGAAGCTCTGTCTCAGGAGCGAGGGTTGTCCATGCATCCTCTACAGGCCCATTTTCTTCCAAACTCTCCATGGCTTTCTCGATGGCCTCACTATTTTTTTCAAACTGTGATCTTCTCTCTTTCACAATAGAAAATACATTCTCTGGATCGTCTTTTCCAGGAAGCCTTACAGAACCTGTTTTGTAAAATGACTCGTACGTTGGAAAACCTCTAGGTTTCAACTGTGAATCTGATCGGTAAGGGAGGTACAGTTTGAGCAACGTGCCATAGAATTTCTCTGGAGTTTTTGTCTCTGAAAATCGGGCGTATCTGATGATGGCAGTTCTACCAGTTCGCTTCTGGATAAATCCCATCTCATTCTGGAGAGGTAAAACTTTCTTTCCTTGTTTTTGCCTTCCGTACGCCACTCTGTATGTGGAAGCAAACTCAGCCAAACACATTGTTGTAAACTCTTCAGTATCGGGCCTGTTTTTGTATTTGTCTGCCAATCCAGACATCCAAACATTCTCTGACTCTGGAATTCTGTCATTCAAAAACCTTAAAGGGACGCTCATTTTCAAAGCATTGTCATCCGTGGGTATAAATATCACATTTCGTGTGCAAGATTTCAGTTTCAAGCTACAGACCCGCGCAACAGCCTCTTGAACACTAACTTCTCTGTTTTTGGAGTATGCTTGCATGATCTGTTTCATTTCGTCACAATCAGATGTAGTGGATTGAGAGGTGTCCGATACAACTCGTTTCAGATACTCACTCATCTCATGTTCAGCTTTGGAAATATACGACAAGATATACAACAGACAGGAGTAAGGGTTTAGGATGAACTGAATATCCATGTTTGCATTCCATGCCCTCAGCAAATGTGGGTTGTAGCCATTTATCCAGCAGTCTTTTGGTTTACGTTTCATCACCAATGTGCTGGACGTTGTTAATGAACTGACACAGTTTAAGTATTCTTCATAGTTTAAGTTGCATTGTGCAAGTAGCTGTGGGATGCTTTCACATGATGTTGTTGGATCATTCAGTAATTCCCATACAGCCTTCAGTTTTCTTTTGGCATCTTCAGGAGACATGTAGGGACGGTCACAATCTGCCTCATCTTCAGGTGACATGTAGGCACGGTCACAATCTGTCTCATCTTCAGCTTCGTCCATGTGCTCAGCTGGCATCGGTCGTGTTATGAATGTGTTCTCTACCGGCTGTTTAGGAAATCCAAAACGACAGTGCTTATTTCCCTTCTTACATGACTTGGAGTGCCGTTTGCTGTGGGTCTGCACTTCTGTAACTATTTTAAAAAGCTCAGGGTCTGTGTTTGGATCAGGCAGCTGGCATGTTATATACTTATCAACAAACTTACACACTCTCTCATCTGGGTCCTCCTCAAATACAGGTGCATTCTTACACCAAACCAACATATGTATATGTGGTGAGCCTCTAGCTTGATACTCCACCCGGAAAAAGTAGTCAACAACCTCACCAATGGGCTGTGCTGGTGACAGGATCAGGTGTCTGAGTAGTGCATCAACACGTTTGTCAAACATGCGCATGGTGGTGACAGGGTTGCTACGCAATATCTCGCATTTTGAGGCCCAATCAAGCTCAGAAAAGTCAACCTGCTCTCCTTGCTGTGCTTTTATTGTTTGTATGACTTCTGGCCATCTCATTTCAGCGGCACTAAATGTACAGAAGAATGTTGGAGTACCTAGCTGTCGAAGCATTGCAAAGAGATCTCTGAGAGTCTTTTCCCAGTAGGCAGGTGTCCCCCTCAAAGGCTGCATGAACCGTGTCGCATGTCTGCTTTGCACCAGTTTCTCAACCTCCCGTTTGTCTTGTAACATTCTTGCTGTTATTTTGCGTCCGTCTCTGGTCATGGGTTTTCCTTTACGGAGTTGAATTGACATAGAAGACTTGGCTAAATGCATTTCTGTGACAAACTGTGCAAAGAAAATGTAATTGGAGTCGAGAGCAAATCGATTGTCAACAGAAAAAAGACGTGCATTGAAGTATCTGCTTGGCGATAATTTGCTGAGTCTATGTGTTTCATCTAAAGTGTTTGTTCCGGTGGGGAACTGCACAGGGAAAGCCATGGCCTCTAGTTTAGGAACTCTGAAAAAACTCACTGGCCTGTTTCCTTCAGCTGGTGCCACGATGAAAATGCCCTCTCCAAATGTCATAATTTCCTGTGCAATATCAGCTGGCTGTAAGCATGAATCTATTGAGCAACTACCATTCTGCTGACTTGTACCCTGCTCAATGTCGGGTGAATTTTGTTCATCGTTTAACTCCTGGTTTTCAATATTGTGCTGATTGTCTTCAATATTTCTCTCCAAAGGTCCCATTTCAGTCATGTCCCAGTCGTCCAATGCATCTGTTTCCATTACACTGAGCTCATCATTGATGTCATTCTCATCTGCCATGCCACTCACTCTGTCCTCAAAGACCAGTGTATCATCATTTATACTTATGTCCCTGTATTCAGAATGAATCTCTTTCAATGTTGATAAGGCACGTAATACTTTGGTCATGTCAACAGTCTGGAACTGGTAATGCCCTGTGTAAGCCATTCTTCTTTTCAACTTCACTTTCAAAATCTGCGACTGGCTACTGGGCCTAGGCAAAGCATTGACCGTTGATTGTACTTCTGAGGGGACACATACAACTCCACCATGTATTAATTTCTGTTGGCCTTTGGGGAGACTGATTATTTTCGCAAATGGTATGTACTTTGCTATTAGGTGCCTCTCAAGTATATTCATATTGCTGAGTTCTGGGGGAATTGGTGAGAGTTCTAACATATTGATGACGGCAATCGGTGGAATTTTTCCTATTTTTAAGTTGTCTTGGCAGCTATAACAAATCCACTCGATCTTCTTTTTTGAACAACAAGATTCAACAGAACTGCACTGATCGCTACACGTATGTACATATTTCCCTGTCAAGCATCTCTTCACCATGTCTGGGTTCCTTTGATAAGATTCACGATTGCACTTTTTCACCTGATTGTAAAACAAAGCTCTGTGACATACTGTGCACACATAAGTGGGGCCGTTCTGTACAGCCATTCTGAAAGATGCAATGCTTGAATGCAAAAGGATGCTTTCTGTTGGTGTTGACTGTGCAGTGTCTTGCTCAGATCGATGTGATCTGATCTGATGGTACTTGCGCTGTATATGTAAAGCACAACGCATTTTCTGAAGCATTTTCTGGAATCTGTCACTGACCGATTTATTTCTCTGTAGATAACGATAATATCTGAAACGGGGATCATTTCTATATCGGTCAGTAAAAGTTTCTCTCTTTTTTTGTCTGTAATTAAGAACGCGTGCATAATGGATTCTCATGGTCAATTTCTGCCTTGAGCGGAAATCACTTTGTGAGTAACGCTGCTTATTGTAAGCTTTTTTCTTCAAACGGTAATTTTCATCATGGTTGTAACGGCGCTTTATATAAGCTTGCTGCTTTAATCTGAAAATTGGATCCTGAGCGTAACGACTAGTGATGTACGATTTTCTCTTACGTTGATTGTGTTCAATGTTGTTTGCATATCTGTTTCTTGCATACTCCAGCTTTTTTGCCCGGTTCTTTTCATAATACTTTTGATGTTTTGCCCTATTCTTCTCTTTGGTTGACATTTTTCTTTGACATTTTAAAGCTTTACTTGATTTTTTCTTTCTTCGATCGTTGTTACGTTTACATTTAGTTAACAAAACAGTAGGCTGTACATTGTTATTAATGGTGTCTGTCTGTTCATTGTGGATGGTTGGCGATACAGTAGGCCTAGGCTGCACATTGTGATTAATGGTGTCTGTCTGTTCATTGTGAATAGTCCTATCAGATGTGAATGATACCGGCATCAACTCGTAAATCCATTCATCACTTGAATCAACCAGGGCCCAGAACAAAAGCAGCCGTTCTACCATATCAGTAAAATTACTGAAGGTCATCATCACTGCAGTACCATTCTCAGCTTGGAGTCCATGAGCTGTCCTACTGTGAGGATCAAACCAGCCATATCTCTCATAGTTGTCTTTAAACAAAGCAATCGTAAGACTCCCTACAGTTAGTAATGCATAGTTGACATCACTTGATAAACAATGCAGTCTGTCAGAGAGCTTTAAGAAGTCTGCACGATCAGGTCCCTCTTGTCTAAGATAACCATACCGCGATAGGTTTTTTTGAACATGATAGATCTCTCCATAGATTTCAACACGGTCAGGTAGCTCATCCATAGCTAAGTGAGCTGGTGCTACATTGCCACCTGTGCTTAGCATCATCTGCACACCACTATACATTGAGTTACCTTTCTGCAAAACGTAGTCGAGATCGTCACTATTCAGCACAGTTCGGTGATGAAGAACAGCAAGAAATGTCAAGGAATTGCATGTGCACTGCTTGCTGGCGTTAACACCATACCTGTTATGAGCTTGGCTATGTGATGCCATAACACAGAAAATGTCATTCTGTTCCATCTCACTTTGGGCAACACTGAGCTCTTCTCTGACCTCCAACTCATGTTGTGTACATGAAGACTGACTGGTTGTTTCAACTTCAGTGAGGGACAACTTTCGCCATCTCCTTTTTTGAGCTTCTGAACGGCGGCCTTTCCTTGGCATGCTTGCTTCAAAACTTAACTACTGTACAAGAATATGCTGTACCATGCAACTAAATGTATTGAACAAGTGTGTAGGCGGAGATTGACCAAAAACTCAAAATACTATATACGTATAATATGTACACGCACACTATATAATGAAAAATATATACTACAACAACTGTACTATGCAATTAAATGGAGGGTAGGATATTCAAAAGTCAGCTTTACAAATTACTCACAGTATTATTCAGATTATATAGGCCTACAGTATTTTTGAAAACCACTTGCTGTCTTAGATGTTAGCTCACAGTGTATGATAGTCAGTACAAATAAAATGTTAATTGAATATTGATCAATATCCTTGTTTTAATACTTTAATAATGTGCTTGGTTCCAGAAATGAAATGGTATCGTAGAAACAGCAGCACAATGACACTCCAGAATACACAATAAAGCTTCAGATAATTTAATGGTCAGAGAGAGATCAGGTAGGTCAACAGACTAACAGAGGTCTCAGTTAATGGTATTTGATGGTGATGTAGACTGAAGAATAAGAATCAGCTCTTCAGATGGTCAGTTTTAGACAAAATTAGGTTAGTATCTCAATCTTCGCACAGTTCAGGTTTATAAGCAAAGGTCTAACAGCACAGCCAAGTTTTTATATCAGCATCAAATCTCTCAGTATATCTCAGTATCAAATCTCTCAGTATATCAGTATCAAATCTCTCAGTATATCAGTATCAAAGTTCTCAGTATATCTCAGTATCAAATCTCTCAGTATATCAGTATCAAATCTCTCAGTATATCTCAGTATCAAATCTCTCAGTATATCAGTATCAAATCTCTCAGTATATCTCAGTATCAAATCTCTCAGTATATCAGTATCAAATCTCTCAGTATATCTCAGTATCAAATCTCTCAGTATATCTCAGTATCAAAGTTCTCAGTATATCTCAGTATCAAATCTCTCAGTATATCAGTATCAAATCTCTCAGTATATCTCAGTATCAAATCTCTCAGTATATCAGTATCAAATCTCTCAGTATATCAGTATCAAATCTCAGTATATCAGTATCAAAGTTCTCAGTATATCAGTATCAAATCTCTCAGTATATCAGTATCAAATCTCTCAGTATATCAGTATCAAATCTCTCAGTATATCAGTATCAAATCTCTCAGTATATCTCAGTATATCAGTATCAAATCTCAGTATATCAGTATCAAATCTCTCAGTATATCTCAGTATCAAATCTCTCAGTATATCTCAGTATCAAATCTCTCAGTATGTAATCTGATATGTGCTCAGATATTGTCTCAGATATGTCTGCAGGTATGTATATAAGTAGGTTATGATGTGCAGTGTGTTGTGCAGACAGCAGGCACCCAGCCACCAAATTGGTTTGGTCTGGAACAAGCCTGAAAGACAAAAGCAAACAAACAAGTTAAAGACTTCTACCAAAAACAAAGAATGCCTACAGTTCATTAGAACTCAAATATCTACAAGTAATGTTGTTGCACCATCAAACTGTAGTGGTAGTTCAATATACTATGACATTTCATTGCTCAGTAAACAAAGCAGAAATCTGTGTATAATTCATTTCAGTTTAAGGCAGGTGATACTAATGTA
>NC_084996.1:26109557-26112057 GCF_963854185.1 Sardina pilchardus
ACAGACACAAGAGGGGGGAGGGTTAGAGTGGACAACAGACACAAGAGGGGAGAGGGTTAGAGTGGACAACAGACACAAGAGGGGGGAGGGTTAGAGTGGACAACAGACACAAGAGGGAAGAGGGTTAGAGTGGACAACAGACACAAGAGGGGGGAGGGTTAGAGTGGACAACAGACACAAGAGGGGAGAGGGTTAGAGTGGACAACAGACACACGGGGAGAGGGTTAGAGTGGACAACAGACACATGGGGGGGAGGGGTTAGAGTGGACAACAGACACAAGAGGGGGGAGGGTTAGAGTGGACAACAGACACAAGAGGGGAGAGGGTTAGAGTGGACAACAGACACACGGGGAGAGGGTTAGAGTGGACAACAGACACATGGGGGGAGGGGTTAGAGTGGACAACAGACACAAGAGGAGGGAGGGTTAGAGTGGACAACAGACACATGGGGAGAGGGTTAGAGTGGACAACAGACACATGGGGGGGAAGGGTTAGAGTGGACAACAGACACACGGGGAGAGGGTTAGAGTGGACAACAGACACATGGGGGGGAAGGGTTAGAGTGGACAACAGACACACGGGGAGAGGGTTAGAGTGGACAACAGACACACGGGGAGAGGGTTAGAGTGGACAACAGACACACGGGGGAGGGGTGGGGTTAGAGTGGACAACAGACACAGAGGGGAGGGGTTTAGAGTGGACAACAGTCAAGGGGAGAGATTTAAGAGTGGACAACAGACACAGAGGGGAGGGGTTTAGAGTGGACAACAGACACAAGAGGATAAACACCGGAGAAGGAGACACACAGACACAAAGGGATGAAAGACAAGAGCATATGACAGGGCTGATGAGAACAGGGATGCTGACTCACAGAAATGAACACAAACTAACAAACAAACAAATAAAGGTGATGATAAGAGGATGTGTGTGTGTGTGTGTGTGTGTGTGTGTGTGTGTGTGTGTGTGTGTGTGTGTGTGTGTGTGTGTGTGTGTGTGTGTGTGTGTGTGTGTGTGTGTGTGTGTGAAAGAAAAGAAGAAAAGAAGAGAGATGCATACTGTAGTTCTATCCACAGAGAGAATGGAGAAAGAAAAAGGATGAATGGAAGAGACGCTGGAGGGAGAAGAAAGGGGGGAAGGGGAGTTTTGGAGAGAGTGAGATAACGGACAGACCGTACGCCAGGAAGAGAAGGGGTTATTTACAGGGACTATACACTGCAGATGGAGAGAGGGAGAGAGAGAGAGGGGGAGAGAGGAGGGAGGGAGAGAGAAAAAGAGAAAGAGGAAGGGAGAGAGAGAGGGGTGAGGAAGGACAAGAGAAAGAGATAGAATGGAGAAGAGATGAGTAGAGGAAGAGTGATCCAAAGAGAGAGGAGGGGTAGAGAAATAGATAGATAGAAGAGTTAGAAAGAGAGAGTAGAGCAAGAGACAGAATGGGAGAGGGAAAAAAGAAAGGAGAGAGGAAAAGAAAGAGAGGAAAGGATGGATGGAGGGAGGGAGAGAGGAGGAGGAGGGGGGGTCGTTAAGGGGTTAGTTTCTCTCTATTGGCCCCCCCACTGCACACTTACTGCCAAGCACCTTTGCCCAAACCATTACCAACACAATCTGCCTGTCACAAACCCATCTGTGTGTGTGTGTGTGTGTGTGTGTGTGTGTGTGTGTGTGTGTGTCTGCATATGTGTGTGAGAGAGAGAGAGGGTGAATGTGTGCTTTTTAAAGTGTGTGAGCGTGTGCAATACTGAGTTCCCAAACACACACCTCCATCAACACACATCAAAACACACACACAGATATATCTCTGAAAGCATGGAGAAATATATTAACCCAAACTACACTAGTGACACACACACACACGCACACACAAACACACACACACACACACACACACCAAATCATTAGTTCTCTGCCACGCTGCCATCTGCTGGCCTCATTCTTCACGCCCGCCTGGAGTTGATGAACCGGAGAGAAGCGTCATCAGAACACACACACACACACACACATACACACACACACACACACACACACACACACACACACACACACACACACACACACACACACACAAAAAATACACCACCCTGAGCTCCAGCTGAACACCATGGTGCCTGGCTCTGAACAGTACACTCAAAACACACACACACACACACACACACACACACACACACACACACACACACACACACACACACACACACACACACACACACACACACACACACACAGTGATACTCGCCATAAACAAATGCCACACATGATTCAACAAATCAGGCTGAAGAGTGTGATAACTGCTCATGTTCATACTCAGCTTACGATGGTATTTCAGTTCAGACAGGAAACTCTCAGAATTAGTAAATAAGATTTTATTAGTGCAAGTACAAGGTAGTATGCTTGGTCATGGCGTCCTAGATCTGCTCAAGATGCTGCTGCAAAGTTACAGTAAAGCTGCGAAGCTGCAAAACTGAAGCTGCATAAATACAAGTAACACTGTAAATTGCTGCCACAA
>NC_084996.1:26117057-26119557 GCF_963854185.1 Sardina pilchardus
ACACACACACACTTGAGCAAGGCACCTAACCCCTCACACAAACACACACACACACACACTTGAGCAAGGCACCTAACCCCTCACTGCTCCCTGAGCGACGCTGGTTGTGCAGGCAGCTCACTGCTCTGTGTGAGTGATTCTCCTCACTGTGTGTTCACTGTGTGCTGTGTGTGTTCACTAGTTCGGTTAAATTGGGTTAAATGCAGAGAAACGAATTTCCCTCACGGGATCAAAAAAAAAGTATATATATTCTATTCTATTCTTCATTACAGTTTTTCTCGATTGTTAACACACATTTTCTGAAAACATGCCTCATATTCTCAGAACTCTACACACAAATCCAAAACAACACACACAATGGGCAAAACTCCACAATTCTCCTGCAAAATGACACTTTACCTTCAAAACAATGTTATTTCTCCTCAAAATGCTCTTTTGTTTTCAAGAGACACACACAAACCATCATATATCAAGACATTTACAAGGACCAGTTGAACACTGATGTGCTCAGTGTAAAACACTGCGATGAATTGAAAACACTTCTTCTCCATTCATTATAATGACTTGGGCCTTTTTTTGTTCAGTGTTACACTACAAACAGTACTACAAACAGTAGATAAGCTGATACAGTAAGTTGATATGCTTACCCTATCAATATTTTGAAATATCTCATTGTTTTCTATTATTTTTCTTTGTATTTCCCGTAATGTTATGCCGTTTTTTCTAGGACAATGCTCATGATTTCAGGAGATAGAAGCCCTTGTGTTGGTAATCTTTCGGCTGCCAAACAAATAGTAAAATACTGTAAACTGTGTAGGAATACAAAGTAGGATTACTTTCCCCAAATACTTGAAACATACTTTATTTTTACAGTCCTACAGAACAGCCCACAGGCAATACTGTACTACTGTGCTCATTGAGCTGTATTGTACTGTCCGGTACTGTACTGTATTGATACGCAGCACTGCAATGTTCTAGTGGCTCGGATCTCATCAGAGATTACGGTCCTTGGCCTCCCCGTCCTCCTCCTCTTACTCTCACTCCTCTGGCTCTGCCTCTGCCTGTACTACTACTGTAATACTAAAGCTCTGATTGCTAATTGTAAGACTGTGTGACAGGAGTTTGCCCATCTGATGAGTCAGTGTGCATGGTAGGGCAGTTAGCTTTAGAATTTGAATGGCAGTGTGTTCTTTGTGAAAACAAGAGATTTTCTTCATGAAAATTGTGTCTAATGCACAGAATTGTGTGTAGTGTTTTGAAAACAGTGTGTTATAGAACTGCAATTCGAGTGTAAAGCCGAAATTGTGCTTATAGTTCAGCAGAATCGGTTCAGGAGGTTGGTGCATGAGCTACATATTATGGGAATTGTGTCTCAAGTACCAGAAATTGTGTGTAAACAATTGAGAAAAACTGTAATCTGCAGGTGCGTTTGGATTTGCAGATCCACCCAATCACAACCGCAGAAAACCCAGAGCCCAATCGCAACCACAGAAACTCCAATCACAACCACCCAATCACAACCGCAGAAAACCCAGAGGCCAATCACAACCACAGAAAACGCAGTCGCCTGCAGCAATTTTGCGTTGTGGGCAACCAGAGCTGATTGCTATCCCAATACTTGTCTATAGTGTATATGCAAGCATGTATGCATGTGTGTATGGTTACTTGGCCCTTATGTGTGTACAGTATGTGTACAGTATAATGTACAGTGTATGCATGCATGTGTGCATTATCCTTGGCCCGTGTGTGTGTGTGTGTGTGTGTGTGTGTGTGTGTGTGTGTGTGTGTGCATGTGTGTGTGTGTGTGTGTGTGTGTGTGTGTGTGTGTGTGTGTGTGTGTGATGTACAGCAGGCTGTGTATGCATGCATGTGTGCATTATCCTTGGCCTGTGTGTGTGTGTGTGTGTGTGTGTGTGTGTGTGCGTGTGCGTGTGTATGTGTATGTGTGTTTGTGTTTGTGTGCGGTTGTGCGTGCGCATGTGCGTGTGTGTGTGTGTGTGTTTTACAGCAGGCTATGTATGCATGCGGGTGTGCATTATGATCAGCCCTAGAGAGCAGGCCATTGGGATGTGCAGTATATGAGCTTTGAGCTGAGGCAGTGAATAAAACATGAATTGGATTTGAGTCTCACTGAGTCAACTCTCCCTGTGTCTCTGTGATGTGCTGTATAAACAGCGCTGCTCGGCTCCACGGGGAGAATATCAAATCACACATTCCACCAGAAATGAGCTGCGTCTCGTCTGGGCCCCGTTCGCCACCCAACTGCAGTGCCAGCCACGATGCCACTCTCCTCCAGCTCACGCGGGCATCAATCACTGTCACAGGCTGCCACGGCGACCTGATAACAGATCTGACTCATGCCTGAACAGATGCACATCTGCACAGGTCAGACAGGCTTGCATGCACACAGACAGGTAGACTGACAGACAGGCTTGCATGCACACAGACAGGTAGACTGACAGACAGGTAAACTGGCAGGCAGGTGAATGGGCAGACAGGT
>NC_084996.1:26124557-26132057 GCF_963854185.1 Sardina pilchardus
GCTTTATGGCATTCTGTCACATAAAGCAAGAGACTTTATGTGACAGAATGCCATACCTGCTCTAATGTAACCTGCTCTAATGTAACCTACTCTAATGTAAACTCTATAGTACAGTTGAATGTAACCTACTCTAATGTAAACTCTACAGTACAGTTGAATGTAACCTACTCTAATGTAAACAGTACAGTTGAATGTAACCTACTCTAATGTAAACTCTACAGTACAGTTGAATGTAACCTACTCTAATGTAAACAGTACAGTTGAATGTAACCTACTCTAATGTAAACAGTACAGTTGAATGTAACCTACTCTAATGTAAACTCTATAGTACAGTTGAATGTAACCTACTCTAATGTAAACAGTACAGTTGAATGTAACCTACTCTAATGTAAACAGTGCAGTTGAATGTAACCTGCTCTAATGTAAACAGTGCAGTTGAATGTAACCTACTCTAATGTAAACTCTATAGTACAGTTGAATGTAACCTGCTCTAATGTAAACAGTACAGTTGAATGTAACCTACTCTAATGTAAACAGTGCAGTTGAATGTAACCTAATCTACTGTAACCCGCTCTAATGTAAACAGTACAGGTGAATGTAACCTCTATTGTAAACAGTGCAGTTGAATGTAACCTACTCTACTGTAACCTACTCTAATGTAAACAGTGCAGTTGAATGTAACCTACTCTACTGTAACCTGCTCTAATGTAAACAGTGCAGTTGAATGTAACCTACAGTAATCTAATGTAAACTCTACAGCACAGGTGAATGTAACCTGCTCTAATGTAAACAGTGCAGTTGAATGTAACCCACAGTACTCTACTGTAAACAGTACAGTTGAATGTAACCTACTCTAATGTAAACAGTGCAGTTGAATGTAACCTACTCTAATGTAAACAGTACAGTTGAATGTAACCTACTCTAATGTAAACAGTGCAGTTGAATGTAACCTGCTCTAATGTAAACAGTGCAGTTGAATGTAACCTGCTCTAATGTAAACTCTATAGTACAGTTGAATGTAACCTACTCTAATGTAAACAATACAGTTGAATGTAACCTACTCTAATGTAAACAGTGCAGTTGAATGTAACCTACTCTAATGTAAACAGTGCAGTTGAATGTAACCTACTCTAATGTAAACAGTGCAGTTGAGTGTAACCTACTCTAATGTAAACTCTACAGTACAGTTGAATGTAACCTACTCTAATGTAAACAGTGCAGTTGAGTGTAACCTACTCTAATGTAAACTCTACAGTACAGTTGAATGTAACCTACTCTAATGTAAACTCTACAGTACAGTTGAATGTAACCTACTCTAATGTAAACAGTACAGTTGAATGTAACCTACTCTAATGTAAACAATACAGTACAGTTGAATGTAACCTACTCTAATGTAAACAGTGCAGTTGAATGTAACCTACTCTAATGTAAACAGTACAGTTGAATGTAACCTACTCTAATGTAAACAGTGCAGTTGAATGTAACCTACTCTAATGTAAACAGTACAGTTGAATGTAACCTGCTCTAATGTAAACAGTGCAGTTGAATGTAACCTGCTCTAATGTAAACAGTGCAGTTGAATGTAACCTACTCTAATGTAAACTCTATAGTACAGTTGAATGTAACCTACTCTAATGTAAACAGTACAGTTGAATGTAACCTACTCTAATGTAAACAGTGCAGTTGAATGTAACCTAATCTACTGTAACCCGCTCTAATGTAAACAGTACAGGTGAATGTCACCTCTATTGTAAACAGTGCAGTTGAATGTAACCTACTCTACTGTAACCTACTCTAATGTAAACAGTGCAGTTGAATGTAACCTACTCTACTGTAACCTGCTCTAATGTAAACAGTGCAGTTGAATGTAACCTACAGTAATCTAATGTAAACTCTACAGCACAGGTGAATGTAACCTGCTCTAATGTAAACAGTGCAGTTGAATGTAACCCACAGTACTCTACTGTAAATAGTACAGTTGAATGTAACCTACTCTAATGTAAACAGTGCAGTTGAATGTAACCTACTCTAATGTAAACAGTACAGTTGAATGTAACCTACTCTAATGTAAACAGTGCAGTTGAATGTAACCTGCTCTAATGTAAACTCTACAGTACAGTTGAATGTAACCTACTCTAATGTAAACAGTGCAGTTGAGTGTAACCTACTCTAATGTAAACAGTGCAGTTGAATGTAACCTACTCTAATGTAAACAGTGCAGTTGAATGTAACCTACTCTAATGTAAACAGTGCAGTTGAGTGTAACCTACTCTAATGTAAACTCTACAGTACAGTTGAGTGTAACCTACTCTAATGTAAACAGTGCAGTTGAGTGTAACCTACTCTAATGTAAACTCTACAGTACAGTTGAATGTAACCTACTCTAATGTAAACTCTACAGTACAGTTGAATGTAACCTGCTCTAATGTAAACAGTACAGTTGAATGTAACCTACTCTAATGTAAACTCTACAGTACAGTTGAATGTAACCTACTCTAATGTAAACAGTGCAGTTGAATGTAACCTACTCTAATGTAAACAGTACAGTTGAATGTAACCTACTCTAATGTAAACAGTACAGTTGAATGTAACCTACTCTAATGTAAACTCTACAGTACAGTTGAATGTAACCTACTCTAATGTAAACAGTGCAGTTGAATGTAACCTACTCTAATGTAAACAGTACAGTTGAATGTAACCTACTCTAATGTAAACAGTGCAGTTGAATGTAACCTACTCTAATGTAAACAGTACAGTTGAATGTAACCTACTCTAATGTAAACAGTACAGTTGAATGTAACCTACTCTAATGTAAACAGTACAGTTGAATGTAACCTGCTCTAATGTAAACTCTATAGTACAGTTGAATGTAACCTACTCTAATGTAAACAGTGCAGTTGAATGTAACCTACTCTAATGTAAACTCTACAGTACAGTTGAATGTAACCTACTCTAATGTAAACTCTACAGTACAGTTGAATGTAACCTACTCTAATGTAAACAGTACAGTTGAATGTAACCTACTCTAATGTAAACTCTACAGTACAGTTGAATGTAACCTACTCTAATGTAAACTCTACAGTACAGTTGAATGTAACCTACTCTAATGTAAACAGTACAGTTGAATGTAACCTGCTCTAATGTAAACTCTATAGTACAGTTGAATGTAACCTACTCTAATGTAAACAGTGCAGTTGAATGTAACCTACTCTAATGTAAACTCTACAGTACAGTTGAATGTAACCTACTCTAATGTAAACTCTATAGTACAGTTGAATGTAACCTACTCTAATGTAAACAGTGCAGTTGAATGTAACCTACTCTAATGTAAACTCTACAGTACAGTTGAATGTAACCTGCAGTAATGACGCAGTGTAGCAACACAAGGATGAGACGCAGTGTAGCAACACAAGGATGAGACGCAGTGTAGCAACACAAGGATGAGACGCAGTGTAGCAACACAAGGATGAGACGCAGTGTAGCAACACAAGGATGAGACGCAGTGTAGCAACACAAGGATGAGACGCAGTGTAGCAACACAAGGATGAGAGTCCAGCTCCCATAAAAGGTTCTCAGCGCGCTGGACTCAATTTATGACCCAGAAATAAAAAAATAAAAAAGGGAGAAGAGCATACTTTGCATACATAATTCTTTTATTTTAGTTTATTTTGCACAAACACATTTCTTCTTTTATGGGATTTTTAGCCTTTTATTGACAGGGACAGCAGAGGACTGGGCATGAGGAGAGGACAGTGGGCATGAGGAGAGGACAGTGGGCATGAGTGAAGGGAGGACAGTGGGCATGAAGAGAGGACAGTGGGCATGAGGAGAGAAGAGGAGAGTGGGCATGAGTGAAGGGAGGAGAGTGGGCATGAAGAGAGGACAGTGGGCATGAGGAGAGTGGGCATGATGAGAGGACAGTGGGCATGAGTGAAGGGAGGAGAGTGGGCATGAAGAGAGGACAGTGGGCATGAGGAGAGAAGAGGAGAGTGGGCATGAGTGAAGGGAGGAGAGTGGGCATGAGGAGAGGACAGTGGGCATGAGGAGAGAAGAGGACAGTGGGCATGAAGAGAGGACAGTGGGCATGAGTGAAGGGAGGAGAGTGGGCATGAAGAGAGGACAGTGGGCATGAGGAGAGTGGGCATGGGGAGAGAAGAGGAGAGTGGGCATGAGGAGAGGACTGGGCATGAGTGGGCATGAGGAGAGGACAGTGGGCATGAGTGAAGAGAGGACAGTGGGCATGAGGAGAGAAGAGGACAGTGGGCATGAAGAGAGGACAGTGGGCATGAGGAGAGGACAGTGGGCATGAGGAGAGGACTGGGCATGAGCAGAGGAGAGTGGGCATGGGGAGAGAAGAGGAGAGTGGGCATGAAGAGAGAAGAGGACAGTGGGCATGAGGAGAGGACTGGGCATGAGTGGGCATGAGGAGAGGACAGTGGGCATGAGTGAAGAGAGGACAGTGGGCATGAGGAGAGAAGAGGAGAGTGGGCATGAAGAGAGGACAGTGGGCATGAGGAGAGGACTGGGCATGAGCAGAGGAGAGTGGGCATGGGGAGAGAAGAGGAGAGTGGGCATGAAGAGAGAAGAGGACAGTGGGCATGAGGAGAGGACTGGGCATGAGTGGGCATGAGGAGAGGACAGTGGGCATGAGTGAAGAGAGGACAGTGGGCATGAGGAGAGAAGAGGACAGTGGGCATGAAGAGAGGACAGTGGGCATGAGTGAAGGGAGGAGAGTGGGCATGAAGAGAGGACAGTGGGCATGAGGAGAGTGGGCATGAGGAGAGGACAGTGGGCATGAGTGAAGGGAGGAGAGTGGGCATGAAGAGAGGACAGTGGGCATGAGGAGAGAAGAGGAGAGTGGGCATGAAGAGAGGACAGTGGGCATGTGGAGAGGACTGGGCATGAGCAGAGGAGAGTGGGCATGGGGAGAGAAGAGGACAGTGGGCATGAGGAGAGTGGGCATGGGGAGAGAAGAGGACAGTGGGCATGAGGAGAGGACTGGGCATGAGTGGGCATGAGGAGAGGACAGTGGGCATGAGTGAAGAGAGGACAGTGGGCATGAGGAGAGGACTGGGCATGAGTGGGCATGAGGAGAGGACAGTGGGCATGAGTGAGGAGACAGTGGGCATGAGGAGAGGACAGTGGGCATGAGTGAGGAGACAGTGGGCATGAGGAGAGGACAGTGGGCATTAGGAGAGGAGAGTGGGCATGAGGAGAGGACAGTGGGCATGAGGAGAGGGGTGCGGGCAGGAGAAATGCCCTCTGGCCAGACGTGAACCCAGGTCCTCGTGGGTGCCATCAGACCCATACAAGGCAGGCTGCTGCCACTTGTCCCACAGCTCTGCTCACACACACACACACACACACACACACACACACACACACACACACACACACACACACACACACACGCACACACACACAGTGTCTGCTGGTTCCTCCTGGATAAAAAGCGTTTGATGCACATCTTAAATCCCCACCCCCATACACACACCCATACACACAGCCCAAATCATCCCAAAAGTGAGGTGTCGGAGTCCTCTAGCGCTCAGCCCATCCGGCTCTCTGGTAATCTGACAGAAGATCACAGTGCTGCAGGCACACATGCAGATGCAGGGGGCTCCAGTCTGACCCAGATACATCCCAATGGCAGATGCTGGCATTTAAGACCAAAGTTAAAGAGTGAAGAACACCACAAAGATCGATTTGACATTTTTTGCAATGTGTAAATGATTCAGCTCCTGTGAGGGCAGAGGTTCAACTAGAATGGAAAATACAGAAGACACAGACAAGGAAATAATTTGACTATTCAAATTAAATTATATTAAAATAACCCAAATAGGCCTTCTGCACAGTGACATAGATGTGGAGCTTACTACTAATCATACTGTTAAATCTTACAGTAACATACTGTTTACTGTAACCTAGACGTACGTATACGGTTAAATCTTAAAATACTGTTTAATCCAGATATACAGTTAAATCTTAACATACTGTTTAATCTAGACGCACGGTTAAATCTCAACATACTGTTTAATCTAGACGCACGGTTAAATCTCACCATACTGTTTGATCTAGACGTACGGTTAAATCTTACCATACTGTTTGATCTAGACGTACGGTTAAATCTCACCATACTGTTTGATCTAGACGTACGGTTAAATCTCAACATACTGTTTAATCCAGACGTACGGTTAAATCTCAACATACTGTTTAATCCAGATGTACGGTTAAATCTTAACATACTGTTTGAGCTTTTTCTCTACCCACCAGGGTTTCCCCCACTTCCCGAAACACACATCTGGAAGAAAAGGGAATGTGAGAACAAAATGGATTAAATTCTGTGCTTAAAGAAGCCCACTCTAAATAGTTAAATTAGCAAGCAGCAGTGTGCGTAATTATAACCGGTAATGAGTCAGAAAGGAGAAGACAAGTTAGCTTGTGTTATGGTAATTATCTGGTGTATTCGCAGAGAAGGAGCAGCAGTTATTAGCACTCACTCTGAGCTCCAGCACAGGATCTGAGGAGAAAATCACTGCTGTGAAAACACACCTGTGTGGGGAGTGAAGGTGTGCTGGTTCAGACTCTCTGTGTGTGTGTGTGTGTGTGTGTGTGTGTGTGTGTGTGTGTGTGTGTGTGTGTGTGTGTGTGTGTGTGTGTGTGTGAGTGTGAAAGAGGGGCTGGTCCCCAGTCTGTCCAGCAGAGCAATGAAAGGGGAATCTGATGTTTTCATTCAGAGTGTGTGTGTGTGTGTGTGTGTGAGGCTGGTCCCCAGTCTGTTCAGAGGAGCAGTGAAAAGGGTGCCTGATGTTTTCATTCAGAGTGTGGATGTGTGTGTGTGTGTGTGTGTGTGTGTGTGTGTGTGTGTGTGTGTGTGTGTGTGTGTGTGTGTGTGTGTGTGTGTGTGTGTGGTCCCCAATCTGTCCAGAGGAGAAGTGATGGGGAAGAGACGAGCGCCTGATGTTTTCATTCAGTGTGTGTGTGTGTGTGTGTGTGTGTGTGTGTGTGTGTGTGATTCTCACTACAGTGCTAATGGAGTGTGGAAGGCCATAAAAAGCGGATTTGATGTGCCGAAGTAAGTGATCGGAAGGACAACTGCAGGTGTCCTTATCACACACACACACACACACACACACACACACACACACACACACACACACAATGCAAGTGTCCTTCTTGTACACACACACACACACACACACACTAATGCAGGTGCCCTTCTTACACACACGCACACAAACACACACACACACAAATGCAGGTGTCCTTCTTACACACACACAAACACACACACACACTAATGCAGGTGTCCTTCTTACACACAAACACACACACACACACACACACACACACACACACACACAGGTGTCCTTCTTATGAGTCTATTCATTCAGAAGTCCTCCAAAATCAATGCGTTGCCTGTGCCATGACAAGTTATATAAAAGGAGTAATACAGTACATTACCTTTACAAGGAGATGTCTATTGCTCCTAATCCACAC
>NC_084996.1:26139557-26152057 GCF_963854185.1 Sardina pilchardus
CCAACATGACCCCAACACCACCACCAACACCACCGTAACACCACCCCAACACCACCACCGTAACAACACCAACACCACCCCACCACCAACACCACCACCACCTGCTCTTCTGGCAGTTCAGAGGATGCGATGTGTTGAACTGTACATCCGCTACAGCTTTAGGAACCGCTAGGAGTTCCTGAGAATACATTACACTCAGCAGACACTTTCATTTTGTCCAAAGGGACTGACATACAGTACGTCAACTATATCACACATTACATCCAGCAGACACTTTCTTTTTGTTCAGAGTGACTTATTATGTCCCCTGCATTACAAGGGATTACATAGTCATTACATTGTCCCCGGAGCAGCTTGGGGTTAAGCGCCTTGGCCTCAAGGGCACAATGGTAGAAGCCAGGAATTGAACCCACAACTTTCTGGCTACTGCACACAGAGTATAGTGAATAAGGAGCTGCCCAGCTCCTCAACCACTACACTACCACCGTACCGCTCAGAGATGGTGTTCATGTAGAAATTCTGCATATACATCAACCCAATCTACCAACAGAGCCACGGATAGAGTTGCGACACTCTTTGATGTTGTTGCCACGCGGTCAACAAAGTTCCAAAAAGCCTGCACTGAATGGATGTATCGCAGGAGGGTGGGATGTACCTCCAGATGCTGGATGGCGCAATCTAGTAACCCATTGGCTACTAACCAAGTGATTGGCAGTTGTCAGTTCCAAAACTGTCTCAATAACACGGAAACTGGCATTGAAAAGCACTGCCATCTTTTCCCACGGTCCCTTATGGGAATGTGGCCACTCTGTTTTCCCTAGCACTCTATTGCGTACTACTGTAATGCAGAGAGATTCAGTAGCAGTGTGCAGTAGCGGATATAGAGGCCAGCAGTAGCCTGCCAGCTCTCCTGCGCTGAGTGTGTGTGTGTGTGTGTGTGTGTGTGTGTGAGACACACACTTGGCACATCTCACTCCCTCACCCATGCCACACATTTCTGATCCACACTTCCTCCGATGTACTCGTGATTTTTTTCGTTATTAAACATGCTCCAAACATCTCCTACCCCACCTGTAAGGAATGTCATGTTTCATTTTTACATAATGAATACTGTATATTAGCTATTTGTTTTTCATGACCATGGCAACATGTACTGTAGGTTCAAATAATATCAACTCATGAAGTCGATATTTCCAGGTCAAAAACAAGGATGCCATGAGGACAGTTCATTGGGACGAGTATAGAGGTGAGAGGCAGAGGGATAGCAGGTGAATCCAGATGAATGCTCTACAAATACATTATTCATTCTGTTGTGTTGGCATTTGTTTCAGCCTTTTCACCTGTAGCAAATCTTACTCCGAGCTGACTTAAAAAGTTGGCAGCCCTGCTGATATCCTGAGGAGAGGTGAGAGCGACATGAATCGAGAAGCAAAATGGACTAAAGTTTGGTCACGTAGTGAGTTCTTTCAGTGGTGAAAGGAATTCACTTACAGCAAAGTCGCCGGGGAGCAGAATGACATTTTGACCAAAAAATCTTTCTGTTGTGGAACTGTGAACCGAGGAGATGCGGCCAGCAACGTGGCGGGCTGGAGAATTGGATTTCAAATGAATCCTTTTCATTGTGCCCAGAGAGGCCACGTCCGGCCGCCGCGGCTCGGAATCGGAGTCCGTTTTGACGCCCCGCTATGCCGTCACTCGGCAGGAAGTCACGGCCTAATCAGAGCCCTGCCATTGGACGGAGCCGGCCTCGTGGACGTGAGTGCGGCGGGGAAACGGTAAATGGTAAATGGAAGTCGGGTGGTCAAGCCTGGCCGGCGGTGTGCTCTTTAATTGGCTCTCTGAAGTGGACGCCGGAGGGGACGTTCAAGTGCTGCATGACTTTTCTTGTCCTCTCCTTTTTTCCTCCTCTCCTCTCTTTTATTATTTTTTTTCTGCATTTCCCTTGTCTGTGCTTCTCTCTCTTTTTCATTTCAAATATCCTTCTCCTCTGCTTTCATCTCCTTTCATGACCACAGAGAGGGTAAATGAGGATGAGAAGAGAGGAGCAGAGGAGAGAGGAGGAGAAGAGAGGAGGAGGAGAGGAGCAGAAGAGAGAGGAGCAGCTGGGTACAGGATGAGGAGAGGAGGAGAGGAGGAGCAGCTGTGTACAGGAGGAGGAGAGGAGGAGGAGAAGAGGAGGAGGAGAGGAGGAGCAGCTGGGTACAGGAGGAGGAGAGGAGGAGAAGGAGGAGAGATGTGGTCTTGGCGAGGACAGAGTGCTGACGCAGTGTACACTACTCTTCTGATGTCTGATGGGATCGTAAAAGGCAGAAGTGTGTGTGTGTGTGTGTGTGTGTGTGTGTGTGTGTGTGTGTGTGTGTGTGTGTGACTTATGGACACTGAAGTGACCACATCTCACAGAGATTAAATCAAACCCATTTGCCTGACCAGCCAGACACATCCACCCCCCTCATTTTATGGCATATTACTGAGAAACACTATTTTCCAACATTACACACACTTTTTTTTTACTCCTTAACGACTCAAACACAGCATAAAGACGCAACAGTCCAGTTGACCATACATGGAGACACTCGCCCTGGACTACTGAGAAGAGGCCTTTAGTCTAAGACTTAGTCTTCATCTATGAATGGGAGACCTGCCCAATATAACATCACATACAATTAGCAATAGGCTGTGGCTAGTCTGGCCCAAACCCAGTAGAATGGCTGGTGTTGGTGATCCATAACCCAGGGGTTGCTGGGGACAAAGCAGAAACCAGGACGTAAACACACACACTGGTCTGTGCTGGTTTGAGCGCAGGGTGACCTAGGATGGCTTAGCTCGGCTCAAGAGCCCGAGAGTCTTGGACTGAAAGCTTTGTGTTCAAATGGAGGCTTTCACTGAAGTGGGCTTCTAGTCTACAGTTAGGCTCCATCCATGGACATGAAGCTGGCCTACATTGCCCAAAACACATGAGTGTGTCCCATCATGAAGCCTGTTGCTGTGCCCCTGCACCAGTGTGTGTGTGTGTGTTTGTGTGTGTGTGTGCGTGTGTGTGTGTGTGTGTGTGTGTGTGTGTGTGTGTGTGAGAGGACGTGTGGAGGCGCCAGGTGAGTTATACCTGCTGCATAAACACCTTCCTCTTGTCTTCCTGAGAGATCAAGCACCTCCCCACTGTTTCACTCATGCTGACACCTGCTGTCAACGCTTTTGGAATGATGGACGTGTGGGAGTGTGTGTGAGTGTGTGTGTGTGTGTGTGTGTGTGTGTGTGTGTGTGTGTGTGTGTGTGTGTGTGTGTGTGTGTGTGTGTGTGTGTGCTGGTGGGTGACAAGTGTATGTGTAGGAGGGAAGTGTGAGTGAGTGTGTGTATGTGTGTGTGTGTGTGTGTGTGTGTGTGTGTGTGTGTGTGTGTGTGTGTGTGTGTGTGTGTGGGTGAAATGTGTTTTTACAAAGTGTATGGATGTGCTTTAGTATAAGCATATGAATAAACCCTGCCACAGGATGGGAGAGAGAGAGAGACGAGGAAAGAGTGAACAAGAGAGACAGAGGGGGAGAGGGGAGAGAGGGAGAGAGAGGAGAGAGAGAGGGAGGGAGAGAGAGAAGGAGAGAGAGAAAGAAGGAGAGAAACAGAGGGAGAGAGGGAGGGAGGCAGAGTGGGAGACACAGAGAGAGACAGAGTGACCCTAGCGAATGAAATGACTCCTTCATTAATTTTTCAGTGGGCCCTGGAGACCTCGCTTGGATCGCCTCCATTTATCGCCAGCACCACAAACTCCCCATGCACTGGAGGAGGAGGGGGAGGAGGGAGGAGGGGGAAGAGGAGGAGGAGGAGTAGGAGGAGGAGGAGGGGGAGGAGGAGGAAGAAGACGAGGACGAGGACAAGGAGGGGTCCATCAGCCCAGTGAAGAGAGGGAGACGGGGTGGCCTTAAGTTCTTTACAAAGAGGAGAGGAGAGGAGAAGAAAAGAGGAGAGGAGAGAGAAGAAAAGAGGAGAAGAAAGCAGAGCAGAAAAGAGGAGGAGAGAGGAGAGAAGGAAAAGAGAGGAGAAGAGAGTAGAATAGAGGAGAGGAGAAGAGAAGAGATAAGATGAAAAGAGAGAAGAAGAGAGGAGAGAGGAGAGAAGGGGAAAGGAAAAGAGAGGAGAAGAGAATAGAGTAGAATAGAGGAGAGCAGAAGAGAGGAGAGGAGAGAAGATAAAAAGAGAGGAGAGGAGAGGACAGGAGGAGAGTAGAGAAGAGAGGAGAGGAGAGGAGAGGAGAGGAAAGGAGGAGAGAGGAGAGGACAGGAGGAGAGTAGAGAAGAGAGGAGAGGAGAGGAGAAGAGAGGACAGGAGGAGAGTAGAGAAGAGAGGAGAGGAGAGGAGAGGAAAGGAGGAGAGAGGTTCAGGTTTAGGTTTTATTCGGGATCCCCATTAGCCTGGTCAAAGCAGCTATTGTTCCTGGGGTCCTGTCAATCATTCACTTACAACATTCTAATATCATTTGCATACGAACATAAACATCGCACCACTTGACCCACACATCCACATCAAAGAGGACAGGAGGAGAGTAGAGAAGAGAGGAGAAGAGAGGAGAGGAGAAGAGAGGAGAGAAGAGGACAGGAGTAGAGGATAGGACAGTAGAGGGGAGAAGAGAGGAGAGGAGAGGAGGAGAGGAGAGGAGAGGACAGTAGAGGGGAGAAGAGAGGAGAGGAGGAGAGGACAGTAGAGGGGAGGAGAAGAGAGGAGAGGAGAGGAGGAGAGGACAGTAGAGGGGAGAAGAGAAGAGAGGAGAGGAGAGGAGGAGAGGACAGCAGAGGGGAGAAGAGAGGAGAGGAGAGGACAGGAGAGAGGAGAGGAGAGGAGAGGACAGTAGATAGAAGAGAGGAGAGGAGAGGAGAGGACAGTAGATAGAAGAGAGGAGAGGATAGGAGAGGACAGTAGATAGAAGAGAGGAGAGCAGAGGCCAGTGGGTGGTGGTGCCATTAGTGATGTGGTTTGAGGAATAGCATTTGGCCTCCTGGTGCCTAAGAGTGATTTATGGGGGTCCACTGTGGCCCTTTAAACCTGGAGCCAACTCCACACACAGACACACACAGACAGACACACAGACAGACACACACACACACACACACACACACACACACACACACACACACACACACACACACACACACACACACACACACACACACACACACACACACACACACACACACACACACACACACACACCTTTGTGATAGGTATTTTATAGATAGCCTATAGACTTTACCATTCTAAAACACGGCGTAATGCACTGTAAGAACTCACATATAGACAGCATACACAAACACGTCTCCTCTGTATGCTACGCACAGATATAAAGAGAGTATGTCTGTCTGACTTGCACTCTTCTACAGACAGAAAACACAAACACACACACACAAACACACACACACACAGAAACACAGCAGGCAAACCTCATGGTGCTTGTCAGCCTGCGGGCGCAGCCTCTTATGAAGTGCGATCGATGGGGCTGTTACTAATGCATGGTCATCGCCATCATGATCGTTATCCCACTGCCTTAAATTTGATCCCTAAGGACGCAAACAGCCATAAAGTGTTTCTGCAATTTAAAGCCCCCTTCATGCATCCCAGAACCCCTTAATAAAGTAATCCCCAGGAGGAGGAACAAGAGAGAGAGAGAGGGAGAGAGAGAGAGAGAGAGAGATGAAAAAATGAAAAGAGAGGAACAGAGAAAGATGAGTAAGAATGAGAAGGGGGAAGGGAGAGTGAAAGAGAGAGAGGGGAAAGCATAGAGGGAAGAGGGGGAAGAAGAGAACATGAATGAATTAGAGAAACAAGTTGCATATGCTGGTAAATATTGATTTCCATCTGAACTGGCTACAGACTTCAGCATAGCAAACTAACAGACCCAGAAGAGTAGCGCTGCATGCAGAGCAGGCCAACAGACAGCAGTGATGCAGAACAGGCTAACAGACAGCAGTGATGCAGAGCAGGCCAACAGACAGTAGTGATGCAGAACAGGCTAACAGACAGTAGTGATGCAGAACAGGCTAACAAACACACAGGAGTAGCACTGTATGCAGAGCAGGCCAACAGACAGTAGTGATGCAGAACAGGCTAACAGACACAGAGGAGTTAGCGCCGTATGAGCAGGCCAACAGACACGGCGGAGTGGCACTGTAAGTAGAACAGGCTAACAGACACAGCAGAGCATACAGAACAGGCTAACAGACACAGCTAAGAATACAGAACAGGCTAACAGACACAGTGGCGTATACAAAACAGGCTAACAGACACAGCAGAGCATACAGAACAGGCTAACAGACACAGCGGCGTATACAGAACAGGCTAACAGACACGACGACGTATACAGAACAGGCTAACAGACACAACGGCGTATACAGAACAGGCTAACAGACACAGCGGCGTATACAGAACAGGCTAACAGACACAGCGGCGTATACAGAACAGGCTAACAGACACAGCAGAGCCTACAGAACAGGCTAACAGACACAGCGGCGTATACAGAACAGGCTAACGGACACAGCAGAGCATACAGAACAGGCTAACAGACACAGTGGCGTATACAGAACAGGCTAACGGACACAGCGGCGTATACAGAACAGGCTAACAGACACAGCGGCGTATACAGAACAGGCTAACAGACACAGCGGCGTATAAAGAACAGGCTAACAGACACAGCGGCGTATAAAGAACAGGCTAACAGACACAGCTAAGATTACAGAACAGGCTAACAGACACAGCGGCGTATACAGCACAGGCTAACCGACGGAGGCAGAGCCAGAGAGGGGGCTCCGGGTGGCACTGGCCACTGTTGAGATTCGATTGGCCACCCCAGGTGCCACCCCAAAATCCTATACGCCATTCCAGATATGGTCAGTTATTGTGGGGAACAAAATGTCTTGAAGGAGCTGCATGCTTCTAGTCTCTATGGTTCTAAGTAGCTGCAATGCCTCTTCATTGATCCTACGGAAACGTCTAAAGCGCTCAAACGTTATAAAGTTGAAGTGCTTTATAGATACAAAGGACTTACTCTAAAGTACCCTACTTCTTGGTTTTATAAGATTCTTTCTGTTTTTTTCCAAAAGAAAATGTAATCAATTGTGGCAGTGTTGTGTGACAGATTAAACAGACCCATCTCTCCTCTCTCCGCGGCGTGGATTTCTTCTCATCTTCAACAGGAGACGCGATCTGTCTCCCTGTGACAGTGAGCGCTAGATCTGACCGGTGAAGTGAGGAGCGCACTCACACACATCTGTCTCCCAATCAAAAGCACTGACGCTACATCCTGAACTCTTTAATACTCCTGCTCAGTGTTGTGCACGTTCACACTCTTCAGTAACTAGTTCAAAGTTCAGTTCACACACGTGCAAAGTGAACTGTTCACGTTCATAGCTCACCATTTTTAATTTTGAACTAGTTCAAATTCAGTTCATTTGAATGAAAATCTGTTTCTGACGGAGTATAGGCTACAGCCACCTGTTGTTCTCATCTAATTGAGAATGTCCGTAAATTGGGCTTTATTTCGCTGGGCAGATACATTTCTTTTAGGTCTATGGCAGATACTGACGCCTAATAAATGCGGCCGCGCATTTATTAATAATTAATAATAAATGCGTCAGCTGTGCATGCCTGACGGCAGAAGAGTGTAGTTTTTACACCGGGAGTATGGAGGAGGCTGCCTTGCTGCATTACCTTACCAGATGGATCAGTGACATAGCCTACTGTAGGGCTCTTTGAACACGTTATGCATCCCTCTATCATCACTGACAAGTACAGAATCTTTCCGCGATTGCAGCGGTTCTGTGTACAATGCATCATGCCTAACGTGATCATGGGTAATGTAGTAAGGTAGTGCAAAGCTGTAGTTTAGGAGTGGCGCCCGTGGGCAGTGAGTGTGACAACGACATACTGTTTCTGAATTGCCACCAGATAGTGTCACTCGACTTCTCAGGACAAAATAAATTCCGTAACGTTTAATTGGACATCAACAGTGACGTTCGTCGTTCATTTCCCAAAATCTGAGCGAATTCACGTTCAAATTCATTATTTACAAATGTGTTGCGTTCAGTTCAGCGTTCACAGAAAAATGAGCGTGTTCAATGAACACGTTCTTTTGAACTCGTTCATGCACAACACTGCTCCTGCTGCAGATGACAGACTCAATTAGACTAAGCGTCACCAAGTTGTGTAACTATGCTGTCTAGGGTGTGTTGTAATCGCTAGCGTGTGAGACACAAAACCCCACTGCTCACCTTACACACTGGCCCTATGTAGTGCAAAGATTTGCAATTCCTGCCATGAGTGATAGCATGTGTCTGTGTGTGTGTTTAGTGTTTATGTGTGTGTGTGTGTGTGTGTGTGTGTGTGTGTGTGTGTGTGTGTGTGTGTGTGTGTGTGTGTGTGCCAGCTCTGTGACAGGTCACTTGCCTGTGGCTGTGGCACTGAAGTCCAGGGCTGTTCATAATGTGTGGCCTCACCCCGACACTAAGGTGTATAGAACACTCAGAATAAACATCAACAAATATGACTCAGCATTTTGACTATGACTCTAAGTCTATCTATCTGTCTGTCTCTCTCTCTCTCTCTCTCTCACACACACACACACACACACACACACACAACCAACATTTGTAGAGGTAGACCAGCATGCACACTCTTGCAAATTGTTCAACCAAGGTGATGAATTAAGCAGCAGCAGGTACATTTGCTATCTCCTCTTATACACACTCACACACTCTCTCTCTCTCTCTCTCTCTCTCTCTCTCTCTCTCTCTCTCTCTCTCTCTCTCTCACACACACACACACACACACACACACATACACACACACACACACACACACACACACACACACACACATAGAGATTCCACCTTACAACAGCTGCAATGGTTGACTTGCTGCCTACTGAGTCTTGACATGTGTGATCTGCCTCCACACACAGAGTCCAGCAAAGCAGAGGCTCCAGAGAAAGGAAAGCAATTACCTCCCCACAGCATGTGTGTGTGTGTGTGTGTGTGTGTGTGTGTGTGTGTGTGTGTGTGTGTGTTTGGTGTGTGTGTGTGTGTGTGTGTGTGTGTGTGTGTGTGTGTGTGTGCGTGTGTGTAGTCCCTGATCACCCAGCCACAAGCCATGAGATCAATCAGGGATTCATTACATCCAAGCAAAACACACACACACACACACACACACACACACACACACACACACACACACACAAAGTATACAAACACATGTAGTGCACAATTACCTCACTTTCATCACCTTCTCTGTACTGACCAATTACTGATGCACAGGCACTGCTCTGTACGTCCATACAAAGAAACCCTAGTACTGTCACTAATACACACACACACACACACAAACACACACGAGAGAGAGAGAGATCTACTACTTAACGAATACATGTATGAACTACTTTGTACCGACACAACCTAAACTCACACACACACACACATGTTTAAGGACTTGGGTTCAACTACTATAGCTAGTGCAGCAGACTATCTCCCTCCCTCACATATACGATGAACACAAACCCAACTATCATCATTTAGAAACACACACACACACACACACACACATACACACACACACACACACACACTCACACACAACACACACATAGCAGTACACATATACGATAAACACAACTATCACTACAAACACGCACACACACACACACAGCAGTACACATATACGATAAAAACAAACACAAGGCTCACTAGAAACACACACACACACACAGCGATCAACAACCGACATCGATAAAAACTCCACATGATTGCCCAATGCACCATCACACACGCCACAGGTAATCACAGAAGCATAAACACGAACACACACACACACACACACACACGCCTCCTGCCTGTGGTGGGCTGTGCAGATCGATAGCGGGTAATTGGCATCACGGTGAGAGGCACTCAGGCTGAGCAGAAGTACCTCTGCCGCGACAACCAACAAATGAGAGGTCAAGGGTCGTCTACAGGGGTGGGCAGAGACAAGGGGACGGCAGGAAGAGTGGGAGGACACACACACACACACACACACACACACGCTTTGGTGTTGGACGGCTGGTCCCTTTAGTTCGGTCCACGTGATACATCAAAGCAGCAGCTACCCTCTGACTTCACAATGACCCCCAGATGTCAAGTAGGGACCTAGAAACACACACACACACACACACACACACACACACACGACGGTGAGGAGTGGATGCTTAAAGGATCAATCGAGTGTAAGGAGAGGAGAGTGAAGAAAAGTAGACGCATGCTGAGATGGCATCACTCACATCTGGCATCGTTCTGCCGGATCCTCCCCAGCTCCGGGCCACATCCAGCCCAGAGCTGTGCCATAAGCACCCCATAGGATACCTCAGGGCCAGACATGTGCCATAAATATATTTGACATGGGAAATATCTATATGTCCCATATCTATACCATAAGATATCTCAGAGTCAAACATGTCCCATATCTATAAGATATCTTAGGGGCAGACATGTCCCATATGTATACCATAAGATATCTCAGAGTCAAACATGTCCCATATCTATACCATAAGATATCTCAGAGTCAAGCATGTCCCATATCTATACCATAAGATCTCAGGGGCAGACATGTCCCATATCTATTCTATACTATAAGATATCTGAGAGTCAAACCTGTGTCCACGTTAGCTCATTGAGGGCTAGAGAAGGCTTACAATGGAGTGCTGTACCAAGTTGAAGCCTTTTCTCTTGAACATACAGCTCAGCTGAGACCAACAGACTAGCCTACTGAGGAGGGCAGTTTTTCTAGAAATGATCTCTGTGGCTTAAGAGAAAAAGCATTGCCTAAGTCCTGTACAACTGAGAGAGCATTGCATTTCCATTACGTTCAAATTACAATAGCTCAAGGAAGCTATCGCTGAATCTTCCTAAAGGTCATAACAGGTTTGAATATGAATGGCTGACGAGGTAGTCTATCAGTAGGCCTACAGGGGGCTTGAATCCACCCTGGTCTTTAATACGCCATGGGTGTCAGTAGTATACGGCATCTTAATGGATTAATCTGGCCGTCCTTAAAACAGACTAACAAACTCTACTCTAAAGAATTATACTCTGTAATGACTAGTTGGCACAGGGCTATAGCAACAGAAGCACAGCACGGACCTGTATGAGAATTCTTTTTCACAATCACAATTAGATCATGAATACACCAGAACCACCTGTGTGCCTGTTGAGGTGTCCATGGCTATGGCAGCCTCGACAGGGACAAGAAGGAGGCGGACATTTCCAGCCACATTGCCCCTCTGGAAAATTGCACTCATTGATGCACTTATTCTTACTGCACTCTAACTTTAAAAAAAAATCCTAGAATAGTTGATAGAGTTGCTTTAAAAAGCTTAACATGTTTACCATGTAATGTAATGTAAATGGAATCCAACTCAATGGATACAACCTGGTGGCAGATGTTTTATCTTCGGATATCACCAAGAAAAGTTGTGTATGGATGTATAGCCTCATGCGTGGTTTAATTCGTGTTGGATGTGCAGCGTGTTGTGTGTTCGGTAGTTCCATTCTACGCGTTGTGGCACGGCGGGGAGTTTTAGAACTTCTGACAAGTGACACTCTGCGACGGCGCGTGAGGCCTTGGCAACTTGGCGCGTCTCTGTTGGCAGCGTGTGAAAAGAAATGCGTTTGCCAGGAGTTCATCATTCTTCCTTAATCCCCTCGATGAAATGCGGGTTTCATCTCCTCTTGTTGAGCTCTGACAGGCATGCGCCCACCCCAATTTAGCCCCCACGCAGGGGTCTCGAGCCTGGCCATCCGCCGCTGGGTTTGATCTCGGCCCGCGTGCGCGCTCTCTCAACGGAACGCTCGATTCGGTCTAATCTGCCACGTGTGCCAAGACTGTCAACAGCCTCGGCGAGAGAGAGGCCACTCGCCGGGAGCTTGCTGAAATATTTATTATTCTCTGGCCATGTGTTGGGCCATTTAGTCCAATCTTGGACATTTACGGGGTATCTGGCGTGCGTGGGCAGGCTTTTTTCTTGAGGTTCTTAAGTTTAATTTAATGAAAGGGCTGGTGTCCCCACCGCTTACTGGACACCAGTTAATTGGATTAGTCTGCTCGGTGCGGATGTGCATCCAGCAATTACTGATAATGAGTTTTTTTTCCCTTCTGTCCTCTCTTTTGGTCGAAATACGTTAAATGCTTCATGTGGACAAACGGCCGAGGGACTCTCTTGTACATCAAACATGGATTTAGTATTTGTAAATTACGCAGGCGATTATACATAATTATTTGTAAGACTATTCACGTGATGGTTGTGGCTGGTTAACATGTTAGTTAATGTGACATTTATTTCTGTTTTTTTTAAATGGTATTTAAATAGATAGACATATGTAAGCCTAGGCCTAGTCTTACTAGCAAATAGATATTTTTAAAAAAATCTTTAAAAAGTGTTGTTACATTAATAAATGTAACTTTTGTTTCGACAGTCTCTCTCTTCCTCTGTGTGTGTGTGT
>NC_084996.1:26159557-26162057 GCF_963854185.1 Sardina pilchardus
AGAGAGAGAGAGAGAGAGAGAGAGAGAGAGAGAGTGTATTGGGAGGAGAGAGGGAGAGAGAGAGAGAGAGAGAGAGAGAGATATTATATTGTTGGTATTGTACAATGCACAGACATGCCATTAAAGCACATTGAATTGACAGCGAGAGAGGGAGAGATGGTGGAGAGAGAGAGAGAGAGCGTGAGAGAGAGAGAGAGGGAGAGAGAGGGAAGAAAGATACTGTGCGGCCTACACACACAGGTATGAAGGGAGGAGCAGAGAGGAGAAAGAGGAGAGAGGAGAGAGGGGGATGACACAAAAGGAACAGAGAGAAAGAGAGAGTGAGAGAGGCTTCAGAAAGGAGAGGAAGAAGGGATGGAGAGGTGGAAAAAGAAGGGAGGGAAAAGGTAGAGTGCAGGCATGCTCACTACACAGTCTACAATAATGCCAAAGCAACAGCTTACCACAAATACTCCATTCACTCACACACACACGCTGCCAGGGGGCTGACATCTGTGTATGTGAGGCTAATCTCTTGGCTGGGAAGTTAGCATAACTCCTGCCAGCACACACTAGCAGCTGGCCAGCCGCGCACACACACACACACACACACACACACACACACCGTCTTCCTTCCTGACACACTATAGAAATCCACACACACACATAGAGAGAGAGAGAGAGAGAGAGAGAGAGAGAGAGAGAGAGAGAGAGAGAGAGAGAGAGAGAGAGAGAGAGAGAGAGAGAGAGAGAGAGAGAGAGAGAGAGAGAGAGAGACACACACACCATTGTCTCAGATGCAGTCCTACAGTAGGGCAGTGGCGTGTGTGTGTGTGTGTGTGTGTGTGTGTGTGTGTGTGTGTGTGTGTGTGCGCGCGCGTGTGTGTGTGTGTATAATCTCACCGTTGTCGTGTGTGAGGTTGAGGAGCACCCCTATGATGGCCCTCATGCAGTAGGGCAGTGGTGTGTGTGTGTGTGCGTGTGTAACTCACCGTTGTCGTGTGTGAGGTTGAGGAGCACCCCTATGATGGCCCTCATGCAGTAGGGCAGTGGTGCGTGTGTGTGTGTGTGTGTGTGCGTGTGTGCGTGTGTGTGTATAATCTCACCATTGTCGTGTGTGAGGTTGAGGAGCACCCCTATGATGGCCCTCATGCAGTAGGGCAGTGGTGTGTGTGTGTGTGTGTGTGTGTGTGTGTGTGCGTGTGTGCGTGTGTGTGTATAATCTCACCGTTGTCGTGTGTGAGGTTGAGGAGCACCCCTATGATGGCCCTCATGCAGTAGAGCAGTGGTGCGTGCGTGTGTGTGTGTGTGTGTGTGTGTGTGTGTGTGTGTATAATCTCACCATTGTCGTGTGTGAGGTTGAGGAGCACCCCTATGATGGCCCTCATGCAGTAGAGCAGTGGTGCGTGTGTGTTTGTGTGTGTGTGTGTGTGTGTATAATCTCACCGTTGTCGTGTGTGAGGTTGAGGAGCACCCCTATGATGGCCCTCATGCAGTAGAGCAGTGGTGCGTGTGTGTGTGTGTGTGTGTGTGTGTGTGTGTGTGTGTATAATCTCACCGTTGTCGTGTGTGAGGTTGAGGAGCACCCCTATGATGGCCCTCATGCAGTAGGGCAGTGGTGCGTGTGTGTGTGTGTGTGTGTGTGTGTGTGTGTGTGTATAATCTCACCGTTGTCGTGTGTGAGGTTGAGGAGCACCCCTATGATGGCCCTCATGCAGTAGAGCAGTGGTGCGTGTGTGTGTGTGTGTGTGTGTGTGTGTGTGTATAATCTCACCGTTGTCGTGTGTGAGGTTGAGGAGCACCCCTATGATGGCCCTCATGCAGTAGAGCAGTGGTGCGTGTGTGTGTGTGTGTGTGTGTGTGTGTGTATAATCTCACCGTTGTCGTGTGTGAGGTTGAGGAGCACCCCTATGATGGCCCTCATGCAGTAGGGCAGTGGTGTGTGTGTGTGTGTGCGCGTGTGTGTGTGTGTGTGTATAAACTCACCATTGACGTGTGTGAGGTTGAGGAGCACCCCTATGATGGCCCTCATGCAGTAGGGCAGTGGTGTGTGTGTGTGTGTGCGTGTGTAACTCACCGTTGTCGTGTGTGAGGTTGAGGAGCACCCCTATGATGGCCCTCATGCAGTAGGGCAGTGGTGTGTGTGTGTGTGTGTGTGTATAATCTCACCATTGTCGTGTGTGAGGTTGAGGAGCACCCCTATGATGGCCCTCATGCAGTAGGGCAGTGGTGTGTGTGTGTGTGTGTGTATAATCTCACCATTGTCGTGTGTGAGGTTGAGGAGCACCCCTATGATGGCCCTCATGCAGTAGGGCAGTGGTGTGTGTGTGTGTGTGTGTGTATAATCTCACCATTGTCGTGTGTGAGGTTGAGGAGCACCCCTATGATGGCCCTCATGCAGTAGAGCAGTGGTGCGTGTGTGTGTGTGTGTGTGTGTGTGTGTGTGTGTGTGTATAATCTCACCATTGTCGTGTGTGAGGTTGAGGAGCACCCCTATGATGGCCCTCATGCAGTAGAGCAG
>NC_084996.1:26167057-26169557 GCF_963854185.1 Sardina pilchardus
AAAGAGATTTACAGTGTGTGTGTGTGTGTGTGTGTTGACCACATCACCTGTGGATGATAAGGAGCGGTCATTTAAGACCTTTAAAGAGCCAAACCAAGACATGACCACAACACATATAACACACGCTGGGATCACTCACACTCTCCAGCACGCGTAGGTATCGCTTGGACCCCCACTGTGCGTGTGTGTGTGTGTGTGTGTGTGTGTCTGTGTGTGTGTGATGACTACTCACACTCTCCAGCATGCGTAGGCATCTCTTGGTACCCCACAGTGTGTGTGTGTGTGTGCATGCGTGCGTGTATGCAGACACTCACATTCTCCAGCACGCGTAGGCATCTCTCGGAACCCAACAGGGTGCGTGTGTTTGTGTGTGTGTGTGTGTGTGTGTGTGTGTGTGTGTGTGTGTGTGTGTCCACTCACACTCTCCAGCACGCGTAGGCATCTCTCGGAGCCCCACAGTGAGGCCACCAGTTTCTCCTTGTCCTCCTCTTCACTCAGGTTCTCCACACACTCTTTCACTGCAGGGGACAGAGAACAGGACTCAGGCCATCTGTGTGTGTGTGTGTGTGTGTGTGTGTGTGCGTACGCAGGACATGTGCTGCAACTTTGAGCTCTTATGATCTAATTGGTACGTGACAAGTGCAAAGCTAGTGTGTGTGTGTGTGTGTGTGTGTGTGTGTGTGTGTGTGTGTGTATGCAGGGCATGCGCTGTAACTTTGCACTCTCTGATCTTATCGGTATGCGACAAGTGCAAAGCTTCTGTGTGTGTGTGTGTGTGACCAAACCTCTCCTACCTTTATCTACAATGTGGTCCAACCCTCCCAGCAGCCTCAGCTCCTCTTTGAACCAATCACCTGCCCGCTTTGATGTGAGTGACAGCAGGGTTTCCATGGCGAGGTGCCCTGTCTGCACACGAGAGAGAACACCAGGGAGAGGATGAAGCTGACAGACCATAATACAACACTCCACAGCATACCAAGCAGGACACACACACACACACACACACACACACACACACGAGGTCAGCGCCACTCTGTGTCTATTCATGGGTTTCATCAGGTCCCTTTCCACAGGTGTACTAATCAAGCACCATGTAGTCTGCATTGATAATCAAGGTGCTTGATTTTATCCACCTGTGGAAAGGGACCTGATGAAACCCATGAATTGATTGGGTTGAGGAGGGAGGGGATCCACTTGGCATTAAGAGTTCAACTTAGCAATGACTTCAGACTGGAGCACCGGGCCTCAGACTCAGAGACACTAGCCCTGCTCAAACACTTAAACATTACTGACACACACACACAAACACTCTCATACACACACTCTCCATCGATCTCTCTCTCACACACACACTGCTCTAGCACACCCATAAACAACTACTTCAGAGCAACCCAGCAAGAGCCGTGTCTCAGAGTTGAACAAGAACATCAACCCCACAGGACATTAAAAACAGCCAATAAATAATAGTTAATCTCTTCAGGGCACTTAAACATTACCGTCACACACACACACACACACACACACACACACACACACACACACACACACACACACACACACACACACACACACACACACACACACACACACACACACACACACACACACACACACACACACACACACACACACACACACACACACACACACACACACACACACACAGTTTCAGTGTGTTAATCTCTTGCCCCTGCTGGGGTAAGGGTAAGCGTGGGGCTTTGATAGAGGGATGAAGAGAACAGCAGAAAGAAAGAGAAAACAGATGAAGAAATGAAACAAACAACTTCTCTTTCTGCTCTGAGTTGAAAGTGAGGCGTCCTGCAGACAAGCCAATAAAACCCGCTCAATCAATCACACAAACGCACGTGCGTGCACGCAAACACACAGACGCACGCAAACACACACACGCACACACACACACACACGCACACACAAACACACTCATCCAAAATGGCTTCCCTCTCGGCTGCCTACTCTATGTGTTCCAGATGAGTCAGAGTGAGGATGCTGTAATGGGGTCCTGCTGGGTAATAACTCACTCACCCAATCCTGCTGCACCCCCAATTGATAACTTACTCACTCACTCACTCCTGCTGCACCCCCCCCCCCCCCCCCCCCCCCCCCCATGATAATTTACTCACTCACTCCTGCTGGTCTCCCCCCCCCCATGATAACTCCCTGACTCACTCCTGCTGGGCTCCAGTAGGGGCCGGTTCTGTTGCTCATAAGCAGCCATGACTGAGCTACAGGTTATCATGGGCCTGCAGTAGCAATCTCCACCACTAGATGGAGCAAGGCAGAGGACAAAGGAAAACACAACTCTCTGCTTTTATTTGTCACACCTGTCAAAAGACACCTGGATAGAGGAGTCCTTTACCCTACACCTGGATAGAGTAGGAATCATTTACGCTACACCTGGATAGAGGAGTCCTTTACGCTACACCTGGATAGAGTCATTAACGCTACACCTGGACAGAGGAGTCCTTTATGGAAGTAGGAG
>NC_084996.1:26174557-26192057 GCF_963854185.1 Sardina pilchardus
CACTGGTTTTGTCTGTGAGCGTGAGGGTGTGTGTGTGTGTGTGTACTCACTGGTTTTGTCTGTGTGTGTGTGTGTGTGTGTGTGTGTGTACTCACTGGTTTCGTCTGTGAGCGTGAGGGTGGTGGTAGAGGGGGCAGCTCCTCTTCTTGCTGCTGGTTCCAGTGTCTGGCGTTATACACAGCTTTTGTTGGAGACTGGAGACAAACACACACACACACACACACACACAGATCACCATCAGGTTAGAATCATGACTAACATGGTCAAAACATGCTGTATCTGAGGACTGGTGATACCTGTTTGCACTGAAAGACGAGATGCGTGATTTAACTGGCAGACAAACAAATATACACACACACATACACACAGACAGACAGACAGACAATCGAGCAAGTGCGTATACACACAGACTTTAAACACACACACACACACGCAAGTATGTATACACACACCAACCACACACACTTTAAACACACACACACACGCAAGTGCGTATACACACACCAACCACACACACTTTAAACACACACACACACACACAAGTGCGTATACACACACCAAACACACACACTTTAAACACACATAGACACACTTTAAACACACACGGACCTCCAAAGTCATATGGCCTTGAAAAGAAAAATCAACAAACCTGCCCTCAATAGACCGCCAGCACTCCTCAAACAGCAGGGCTGTCTGAGGATGCCAAACAAGGCACACACACGCACACACACCAAAATTAACAAATACCAAGCCCAGGATATTAAAAGTGAAACACAAAGGGCATTGCTTGGCTCGGAGCACTCTCTCTCTCTCACACACACACACACACACACACACACACACACACACACACACACACACACACAGCAGGACTAATCTGATGTGAATGTGTGAGGACTCTCCTGGCATTCTGCACACATACTGTAGGGGGGGGGGGCTCTAACCCCCCCACCCAGAGTGAACTGGTCAGTGAGCCAGTGGTAAACACATACCACATTCTCACCTCTCTCACACACACACACACACACACACCCCCACCAATGCCTGTTGTGGACCTGACACTGAGCCAAGAAAACACACACACACACTCTCACTCTCCCCCTCCCTCTCTCCCACACCCACACTCTCTCCCACACGCACACACAGTTCCACTACATCTCCTGCTGAAGCAACAGTGAAGGACTTCCAGGGGAACGGACCAAATGAATCCATTCCTTTCTAGATCACATACTCTACTGGTCTCCATTTAGGAGCTAGGAAGTCATCTCATTTGACACACACACACACACACACACACACACACACACACACACACGAATGGGAGTTTATGAGAGGAACAGACCAAATTAATTCATTCCTTTCTAGATCACATACTCTACTGGTCTCCATTTAGGAGCTAGGAAATCATCTCATTTGACACAAACACACACACACGAATGGGAGTTTATGAGAGGAACAGACCAAATTAATTCATTCCTTTCTAGATTGCATACTCTACTGGTCTCCATTTAGGAGCTAGGAAATCATCTCACACACACACACACACACACACACACACACACATATATGAGAGGGGCCAATGTACACCATGTAGCAGACTCTTCTATCTAAAGAGTCTTACGGACGTGCGTTTAAGACTTTTAAAGACTCAGCGGAAACGCTGATATACGGTATTATCTTAAACAATGAGCATCACCAGAGCGGATGCAGGAAGTTGACGGGGTAATCGTCTTTACAGTGTAGAGATGACTCCTGTGTTCCTATCAGAATGCTCAAACATGCCCCTGGTCCAATCAGAATGCCCCGTGTGTGTGTGTGTGTGTGTGTGTGTGTGTGTGTGTGTGTGTGTGTGTGTGTGTGTGTGTGTGTGTGTGTGTGTGTGTGTGTGTGAGTGTGTGTGGAGCAGTCTGCTCCAGAACAGAGCCTTTCAGAGACATCATAAAACAAAGTGTTAAAGTCTTCTGTGGCGGTTCAATGTTAGTGGGAGATCAGATCACATCAGATAAGAGAGCAGCAAGACTGACTCACCAACACTGAAATTAATTAAGTGTGTGTCTGTGTGTGTGTGTATATATATGCAATATGCAAGTACTGTACTCTGTAAGTGTACATGAATGTGCGCGGCACGCATGTGTGTGTGTGTGTGTGTGTGTGTGTGTGTGTGTGTGTGTGTGTGTGTGTGTGTGTGTGTGTGTGTGTGTGTGTCTGTGGGTGAGCGATGAACAGCACAGGCTTGCTGTGTGGGTGTTTTCTCCTGAAAAACTGCAGGGAAAAGTGGAGAAAGTATGAAAGCTCGTCATTAGCGAGGCGGCAAGCTGAGAGCAGGACACCAGTGCACCATCTCCTACTAACACACCATTCTGCCAGCCAAACAGTCAGGGCACAAAGAGACAGGGGCAGTAGACACACACACACAGACACACACACAGACAGACACACACACACACACACACAGAGACACACACACCTTCTTGGGTCCGAAGATCTTGCGGCTGCCCTCGCGGATGCGCTCCTGTGGTGTGGGCTGAACTCTGCTCATCGCCAGCCGCTCCTCCGTCAGGTCTGCACAACAGGGGGTCAAAGGTCACAGCAGAGCTCTCACAAGTGCCCCTCATGTGCGTATACACACATACACACCTTTACTGTCCCTCATGTACACACACACACACACCTTTACTGTCCTTCATGTACATGTACACTCACACACACACAACTTTACTGTCCCTCATGTACACACACACAACTTTACTGTCCCTCATGTACACACACACACACCTTTACTGTCCCTCATGTACACACACACACACCTTTACTGTCCCTCATGTACATGTACACTCACACACACCTTTACTGTCCCTCATGTACATGTACACTCACACAACTTTATTGTCCCTCATGTACACACACACACACACACAACTTTGCTATCCCTCATGTAAAACTTCCCCAGTTGATTACTTACATTAACATAAGAAAAAAATGTATTACAAGTTTTCTGTAATTTAATGTGTAAATATCCAAATTAGGCATTAACTAATTAAATATGCGGCAATTTGCACTTCGGATCACATTTGTGCTATAACATGAAACTTCAGAATGGGAACTTTCGGTGAAATTAGGAGAAATATACAGGCGCGAGAAGACAAAATGTAATGAAATTAACACCTAAAAGTCTAAATCAGACCTGGTTGTTGTAGTAGGGTGAAAATACATGCTAAGGTAGAAAACTATCCCAAAATCTCGACATTGGCCAGTGCATGAAAGAACCTGGAGTGTCTCTCCTTAAAGGAAAAACAAACTCTGAATATACACATGCAAAATGCAGATATGTGCACATGTGGTGCTGCCATTTATCTAGTAGAATCTGCACACCTCTGATCTAGTCAATTGGCCATGAAACCATTGAACCCAGTTTTAGTTACAGTTTAGTAACATTCAACCGTTGAACCCAGTTTTAGTTACAGTACAGTAACACACAACCACTGACGTGGCCCACTTATGGCAGAAGTCTGGCTTTGAAATAAAGTTGCTTTCTACGGAATGTTGGCTTTCCAAATATGGCGGAACAAACAAGTTGCAAGTCAAAGAGATCTCATCTCATCTCTTATTCCCTATACTGGACTGCTTGAACCTTCTGATACTACAAATGACTTTACTCTACTTAACTGACCCTAGGCAGATGGGTTGGGCCCTTGAGTCGTGGATCTGTCTGAGCTTTCTTCCCATATATATCTCCAATTCTAGGGAGTTTTTCCTTGCCCCTGTTGCTCATGGGCTCTCTTTGAAGGTTTGACGCTCTGTGAAGCGCCTTGAGACATGTGTAATGTTTTGGCGCTCTATAAATAAAATTTAATTGAATTGAATTGAATCTCAGCTCTTAGTTCTGGTGAGTGGGAGTTGAAAAATAAAATATATTACTTAGCCAAATTAAATTGGCCAATTTAATTTCTTTTCGAATTTCATACTGAACTTTAAAATTACAGTCTGTATCAGCCACAGAGTATGTATGTACCTATGAGTACGTGTGTGTGTGTGTGTGTGTGTGTGTAATATGAGTGCAGGAGATTAAAATATTGACTGCATCTTCAAGACATGTATTGTATAAAAGAGTAGGTAGCAAAGCACCAGTGTGTGTGTGTGTGTGTGTGTGTGTGTCTGACCTATTCTGCTGCTGGTCAGTCTGTCGGTCATCTCTCTGGGCACGGTCTGAATGACGGAGGTGGACACGGCCACAGCTGTAGTGGCGGGCGCGGTCGTCG
Organism: Sardina pilchardus; assembly: GCF_963854185.1. Lineage (NCBI taxonomy): Eukaryota > Metazoa > Chordata > Actinopteri > Clupeiformes > Clupeidae > Sardina > Sardina pilchardus. The sequence goes on from NC_084996.1 coordinate 26,178,817, forward strand.
CCGTGGAAACGGTCGTCATGGCGGTTTCGAGCGCGGCGGCCTTGGCCTTGGCCTCCGCTCTGGCCCTCTTCCTCTCCCTCCTCCGCTGGGCGGCGGGCGAGTCTTCGTCCTCGTCTTCGTCACTCTCGCTGAGGTCGTCGAACCCGAAGTACTGGATCTTGTAGCTGGAGCCAAAGTTGGCCAGCGGGTCGTTGGGGTCGTTGCCATGGGCGTCCGCGTCGTCAAAGCCAAAGAGGTCAAGCCTGGAGTCCGCCTTCTTGGATTTGGACTGAGCTGGCTTGGACTTACTGTATGAGGACACACACACACACACACACACACACACACACACACACACACACACACACACACACACACACACACACACACACACACACACACACACACACACACACACACACACACACACACACACACACACACACACACACACACACACACACACACACACACACACACACACACACACACAGGTCAACCTTGAGAGTAAACATAACCTGTACAGAGGGTGAGAAAGGGCTGCTCAGTGTGCATGTGTGTGTGTGTGTGTGTGTGTGTGTGTGTGTGTGCATGTGTGAGTGAGGGCATAACAAGCGTGATAAGAGCTCTTGGTGTGAAGGCCAGCGTGTCTGTGTGTGTGTGTGTGTGTTTCATTTGTCATGACACAAACAACAGGACACACATGAAGGCCGGGGAGGGGGCTGGGGGGCAGTTTGTGATAGTGACAGCAGTTGCAGACTCTGGTTGTCTGGTTGAATGCAGAATGCCTGGCTACTCACTACCACTTTCAACTAGTCAGTTACCCAACTCATTCATTCATTAACTCACTCATTCATACACAAACTCATTCATCTTTTTCATATATTTGGCTATTTGTATGCGGACGGTCCCATTCGTCCTGAAAGTGCTGTTCCTATTGGCTCTTCCATCTTTGTCCACCCAATCCCTGCCAGGAGCTCAGGATTTGGAGGGTTAGCTTTAGCCAGTTAGCATGGCATTCGGCCACCAATATTATTAAAACATGGCGTTACATGGTTGCAACCTCCGGCACCAGTTTTTACATGCTGACTGGCCTATCCTGTCTTCCCCTTGATTTAAATCTAAATTCTGACTTTAGTTTGCTTTCCTGCAACATTGACATGATTAAGCTATGTGTTGTGTACATTTGATTTAAATGGTCAGGCTGCCAGTCGAGGCCAAATCGAGGCCATATATCCCACAACCCTGTCGGTCTAGATAGAGTCAAAGGAAAGTTTCTGATAGTGACAGCAGTTGCAGACTCTGGTTGTCTGGTTGTCTGGTTGAATGCAGAATGCCTGGCTAGTGGCTACTCAGAACAACATCTGAGGGATGGGTGCTTCTATCGGTAACTTTAATCTGCGTTGGCTTCATTTCGTCTGCCTGCAAAATGTAGGTTTAACAAGTTGCAAATTCACACATGGGTGCAGCAAAAAAAAAACATGAGTTCCTCATGCCTCATGTCTACTTCATTTCCCAGTGATTTTCGTTGGATAGCCTAACCTACATATTGCGCAGATAACAACCTAATAGCCCAATCCCTGCCCACACACACACATCCACTCAATCCCTACCCACACACACACACGCGTCCACTCAATCCCTGGCCCCACACACACACACGTCCACTCAATCCCTGGCCCCACACACACACACGTCCACTCAATCCCTGGCCCCACACACACACACACACTCCCTGGCCCCACACACACACACACACTCCCTGGCCCCACACACACACACACACACACACACACACACACACTCCCTGGCCCCCCACACACACACACACACACACACAAGCTGCGTCCTCACCTGGCGGGTTTGGTGGTTGGCATCTCTCCCTTCTTCCTGAGGCGTCCGGCCTCGCCGGGATCCACGGCCGTAGTGACCCCCGTTGCCACGGCGCCTCCTCCGGCGCCCAGGTCAGAGGTCAGGTCGATGCTGCGGTCGATCTGGTCCTGGATGGTGACATTGCAGGCGGACAGAGAGGAGGGGTGCAGCACGGTGAAGTCCCGCGTCCGACCCCCGCGCCCGCCGCGCCCCGCCTGCTGACCCTGAGTGACCCCTGACCCCGCGGTGGCCACGACGACGCCCGGCCTGGCCTCCTGCGCGTCCGTGCCCGAGGGCTTGCCCTTGTTGGGCCGCCGGTAGGTCCTGCAGTTGCTGCTGCTGCGCTGCAGCAGAGAGAGGGACTGTGATTGGTCCTCCTGCAGCAGAGAGAAGGGCTGTGATTGGTCCTCCTGCTCCAGCACCTCCGTCGGCTCCAGCTGCTCTGGACGCGCCTCCGCCCGCCGCTCCCACGACTCCTGACGGACTTCCGGTCGGCGTTCCCAAGACTCCGGCCGAGCTTCCGGTTTACGCTCCCACAATTCTTGCCGAGCTTCCGGTTTACGCTCCCACAATTCTTGCCGAGCTTCTGGTTTACGCTCCCACGACTCTTGCCGAGCTTCCGGTTTACACTCCCACAACTCCTGCCGAGCTTCCGGTCTACGCTCGCGCTCAGAGGGAACGGCGGTGGCGCTGGTGGTGTTGCTGTGGGTGGTGTTGGTGTTGGTGGAGGACGTGGTGTCCCTGCTGGCCAGGGCCCAGGAGAAGGGCTCTCGTGGGGCGAGGGGCTCGGGCGGTGCGGGGGTGGAGGAGGAGGAGTGGAGGCCCACCAGCAGGTCCCAGGTGTCCCGCGACGCCGCCGCCGCCGCCCCAGAGTCCGAGCGCAGCGTGGTTGTCTGGGCGTGCGGCCGCCGGTCACTCTCTGACGCGTTCTTGTACCAGTTCATGTGCCGCTCAGACGAGTCCGGCAGCCAGGACGCCGCGCTGCTCTGGGTCAGGCCTGGAGACGAGAGGAGAGGAGAGAGGCACTGGTCAGCAGGGGACACACACAACAGGAGCAACACACACACGACTAAACACACAACACCACAGATCACACCCGTCAGGAGGGGAGCACAGCTGAGTGCACACAACTAAACACACACATAACTAAAGAGTTCACTGACTCGCAGTTCATGTAAAGAAATGAGTGTTAGAGTTCTCAACGGGCCTGAAAATTACAACCCGACCCGACCCGGCCCGTGGCTTTCAAAGCCCGAGCCCGATGTAACCCGACACATAAATATGAATGATCTACCCGAACCCGGCCCGCGGCCCGACGCCGGCGGTCGAGTTTCCCCATGTTATCCTATGGAGACGGACGGTCGTTAAGGGCACAATTATGTGCAGTGGCCTGGCCAACCTAAGTAACTCACGTAAAAACCTAGTGAAACGATATTTTCCACAATAGAAACATGATATAAATGGGGAAACTTACTGTTCTTGCTATAAAAAAAAAGGCAGAATCATCCACAGAGCATGATATTTCAATAACCGCTTCATACAGGCTTCACTATGATGGCAATGAGTTTTTAGCTATTCACGAAGACTAGGGATGCACCAATCCGACTTTTTCAGTCCCGATACCGATACCGATGCCTGGGCTCTGCGTATCGGTCGATATCCGATACCGATCCGATACCATTGTTAATTAATAAACCGTATACCTCACCATGTGGAAAAGACTAAAGGCATCAGGCTTAACTTAAACATTCTTTCCCTAACTAAACATTACTTTCCTAAAAAAAATCCTAAAAAAACAAAATAACACTTAGATATAAAGGTAATGTATTATTGTTAGTATTATCATTATTATTATTATTATTATTATCATCATTATTGATTATATTACTAGTATTAAAAATAAACAGTTGTACACCAGCAGCAACTTGGAACAGCATTCAAATTCAAGTTCACAGTTATTACTAAATAATAAATCTAACAAAAAACAATTTTGCAGATAAAAATCCCATATTAGTGACATACATTGAAACACCCCTGCCAAAATCGTGTCACCCGCGAAACCCCTCTATTTACTCATAGTGGTACGGTCCCGCAGTTTCCCAACGATAAACTAATTAGTTCACACGGAGTTTGAATGGTGGTAAACGGTAGAAGTTGTTCGTTTTATCTAATAAATGAGAAGTTTTTAACAGCCAATTTGAACAATTGCATGTCTTTATACCAAGAACAGTTTATACAGATGAGATGAAAATGACAATGTGTTTAGTTAAAGTAGCCTATTGTGTTGACTGTTACACATTAAACGTGTTGCCTAAATGCAACAAAACGCATGAAGATCGTAATTAATCTATGACAAATGGTGGTTGGTATAGATATTCTTTTGATCCTATGACATAAATTTGGTATCTGTATTTATCCCATCCATGAATTTAGACACTCAGAGCACACAGTGAGGTGAGGCACACTCTAACCCGCAGCAGTGAGCGGCGCTAAATGGCTGTTTGCGCGTCATGGCTCAGCCTTTTTTTGAGATTATATTAAATTCGGATCGGCCCATGGATCGGCCCATTTTTTCCGATCCCCGATCCAGCTATTTTGTTCATATCGGGGCCGATATCCGATCCAAATATCGGATCGGTGCATCCCTAACGAAGACGTAGCCTATTGCCCAGCAACAATCTAGGCTACTGCCATTTTATTTTGTTCAAGGAGACGGCTTCTTAGAACTTGCACAGGAACTAATAAATGTTGGTGCGGTGCAACAGAACAGAACACATGCAGAGTTGCTGCCAGCTCTGTCCTTCCATCTCCCAGCAGCGTCACGTCTGTCCCCGCTCCATGATTGCATGCACGTTTCATGCAGCAGCCAGACTTTCTTTACGGTACAGATAGACTTTATTGATCCATAAGGGGGAATTCATGATGATTCGCGGTAAACAACAGCGATGATTAATAAATGTTTTTCTTTTTTTTAACTGAGCGGAAAATTAAGCCCGAGGACCGACCCGACCCGAGTCATCTGCTTATATTTTTTGACCCGAACCCGGCCCGAACCCTCGGTCCCGTCAGGTTTTTCGGGCCGACCCGGCCCGTTGAGAACTCTAATGAGTGTTAGTAAGACGTTAGTAAGCTATGGATTGCACTTGACATCGCTATATGAAATTACAAACACACACACACACACACACACACACACACACACACACACCCTCTATCTGGAGGATTTGTACAACTTAGAAACAAGTCAACATGGCGAAGAGGAGCAGAGCGGAGGCGGGGCTGTACAGTGTGTGCATTGCACTCGCACAGAGAGAGCACAAATGATGATGTGTGGGAGTGAAAAAATGTATATATTTAGATGCACTAGCGCGAATAACCATGTCAGTGTTTGTCTACAAAATACACCACATCATCGAAAAAGAACTAAATAAATTAGATTTGGCAGGATACTTGATACACAGGCCAATTGCAAATATAAATATGATAATGCATTATATTATTTTACACTAAAATGTAGAAAAAAAGAACAGACAGAAAAAAAAAATAGTCACAGACATACTTTAAAATCGTGTTTCCTATAAATGTTATTGTTAATATGTGACCCTGTAAAGCGGAACCAGTCGTTTCGGTAAAATTTATTAAATTAAGTTATTGTGCTCACGTGAACGGCCATAAACTAAGCTTTCCAACGATATGTATATCGAGGGTATTACACAAACTATCGCTAAGATAACCGCATCTAAAGTTGACATGGTTCTCCTGTCACGATATGCCAGAAGAGGAGAAATCACCTTTTTAAGCAGCGCGTGCACAACGGGAATGACAGCAAATGTGTTGAATCTTCGCCGGGTTTAACAGTCAAAACGTATGTTTTTCCGTGAAATGCGTTCACGATATGAAACTGTAGACTGTATACAGTCGAATTATGCGAAAACGTGAAATTCAACATTTCAACCCGGAAGTTTGTTATTGTTGATTTTCTCAAAATAACGTTGTGCGCAAAACGACTGATTTCGCTGTGAATGGTCACATATTGGTCATTCTTAATCTTCACCATTAGAGCACTGGCATATTTACGTATAAGTTCATATGTAAGGCCATCCTTAAAAATATCTTTGTTTGCAGTAACAGCCCCCCCAAAAAATAATTGGGTCGGTAGGTAGGCAAATATTTTTTTTTTTAAGATTCAAGGTAAAAAAAAAAAGTACATTTTTGGTCACGGCGATTTTGTTGGTATGAATTTAAAAACATTTGCATGTTATATATATATGTACATACACACACACACACACACACACACACACACGACACACACTATATTGCCAAAAGTATTGGGTCACCGGCCTTGACCCCCATATGAACTTCAGTCACATCCTATTCTTAATCCATAGGGTTTAATATGACGTTGGTCCAGTCTTTGCAGCTATAACAGCTTCAACTCTTCTAGGAAGGCTTTCCACAAGGTATATGCATGACTGTGTACCCATGCACCAAGCAAGGTCCATACAGATATGGATGACAGAGTTTGGTGTGGAAGAACTTGACTGGCCTGCACCTGACCTCAACCCAATAGAACACCGTTGGGATGAATTAAAGGGGACTGAGAGCCAGTCTCCTCATCCAACATCAGTGTGTGACTTCACAAATGCGCTTCTGAAAGAATGGTCAAAAATGCCCATAAACACTCCTAAACCTGGGAAAGCCTTCCCAGAAGAGTCGAAGCTCTTATAGCTGCAAAAGGTGGACCAATGTCATATTAAGCCCTATGGATTAAGAATAGGATGTGACTGAAGTTCATATGGGGGTCAAGGCAGGTGACCCAATACTTTTGGCAATATAGTAATATTTCTGAACGTGACTTAACAAAAATCATCATACTTTATAGAGGGTGCATTAACAGTATGTTATCTGCACACCTATGACTAGATCCAATTTGTTGCAACAACACACAAACACTCTTGCTTAAATTCTTGCTTTATAATGATCTTTACCTTTTGAATTATTATTGACTATATTGCCATTCTCTGCTCTTATTTGTTACTATTTGCTTGTGTCTAAAGCACATTGAATGACCTCTGTGTATAAAATGTGCTATTCAAATAAACTTGACTTGACTAAAATGTAGGCTATAGCTTTAAATATGCTGTAGCCTACTGTCAGAGAAGTAAACATGATTTTACTGGTAACTAGATTATACGGTGTACTTGCATCCACCGCTACGACGTGTCAATGCAACCTACAAATCAGAGACATTACGTTGCTTTCTTTTCTCCACCAGTAGCTAGTTCTTTAACCACTTGAAGAATAGCTGTCCTTGCTAGCCTGTAGTAGAACGATCCCTTAACGGGTCACTTAAATGTTTCAATCCAAAATAAACCACTTAATGCTGGCACGTCCTCAATTTTTTGAGTTTCTTCCACCAAAACCTTAAGGTCTCATTTAAGTCTGTTGACACGGTCACCGTTACACGAATGGGGAGAAGGGATGGGTCCGGGAAAATATCTGGATATAACTTCGTGCCAAGTCATCTAAATGTTCAAGTGTTTAATGCGTTTTCAGGTGGATAATAGTGCCCGAACTAGTATAAGTTTTGACGTTGACCGCGAACATTTCTTGGCTACAGCCGCAGCCATTAGGCAACAGTCAAGCGCGAACCACTGGCAGTGAATGAGACTGGAAGCATAGCCTGTAGCGCATGACAAACATAAACATATGACGCCACAGGTTTTTATTTGGAAGAAAGAACGCAGCCTACGTTTGTATGTAGGCAATTTGTATTCACAATACTTAAGAAAATATAATATTATTGTATTGCATTTGTATTGGGTGTTTGAAGAAAAATAGGCCTAATTAAAAAAAAATCGGTCGGTCTTAACGCAATTTGCAACCGGCAAGTCGGTCGGACTAGAGAGGGAAAAAAACAAATATTTGGGTCGGCCCTATATTGACAGGGTCGGTCGGGTTACGGCAAACAAGAATATTTTTAAGGATGGCCTAAGTGTAAGTTATTTAGGACAGAATTGACTGTGTGGCCAGGTGCTCTTAAACATTATAACTTGAGCACACAAGTGCTCCTGGAAACAAATGTTAGAGTAGAGAGAGATGGGCTCACACACACACACACACACACACCTAACTTACTAATTACTCTCTTGCCCTGAACCAGTCAAAACACTGTCTGGGAGCGCACACACACACACTCCCGTCTGCATAAATACACTGCATGAGCTGAACGTCCCTCCCATTAGCCTGCCCTGGGTCAACACACACACCGAGAAGGCCGAGACACAACGAGCCCTCCAGCCTTCATCTGCAGACGTGACTCAGCACTGGGACGTGCCATCACAAACACTCACACAAACGCACAGCTAAACGCAGCTGTCCGTCTGTCTGAGTGTATCAGAGAGGTCAGGAGTTACATTTTACGTATTACGTCAGCTGTTCTCGATTCAATTCACTAAAACAATTTGCTTCTGGTTGAAACTAATGTCACCGGAACTACAAGCGAAAAGTACTAAGGCTCCATAAACTTATCAAACTGATTAGAAACAAATTGGCTTGATGAATAGATTTTTTTGGCTTAGCATAACAAATGCCACGGTGCCTTTGGGAATGTCTGTGTGGAACTCAAAGCAAAGCAGCAGTGCACTAGAGGCAGCTGGCCTGCAGTACAGCGTACGGTCTGGCCCACGTGGAGCTGCAGATCTAGACTAGTTAGGGAATTGACCCCAGAACACCTGCAGATCTAGACTAGTTAGGGACTTGACCCCAGAACACCTGCAGATCTAGACTAGTTAGGGACTTGACCCCAGAACACCTGCAGATCTAGACTAGGAAGGGACTTAACCCCAGAACACCTGCAGATCTAGACTAGGAAGGGACTTGACCCCAGAACACCTGCAGATCTAGACTAGTTAGGGACTTGACCCCAGAACACCTGCAGATCTAGACTAGGAAGGGTAAGGGCCTTGACCCCAGAACACCTGCAGATCTGGACTAGGAAGGGACTTGACCCCAGAACAGCTGCAGATCTAGACTAGTTAGGGACTTGACCCCAGAACACCTGCAGATCTAGACTAGGAAGGGACTTGACCCCAGAACACCTGCAGATCTAGACTAGGAAGGGACTTGACCCCAGAACACCTGCAGATCTAGACTAGGAAGGGTAAGGGCTTTGACCCCAGAACACCTGCAGATCTAGACTAGGAAGGGTAAGAGACTTGACCCCAGAACACCTGCAGATCTAGACTAGGAAGGGACTTGACCCCTGACCCCAGAACAGCTGCAGATCTAAACTAGGAAGGGACTTGACCCCAGAACACCTGCAGATCTAAACTAGGAAGGGACTTGACCCCAGAACACCTGCAGATCTAGACTAGTTAGGGACTTGACCCCAGAACACCTGCAGATCTAGACTAGTAAGTCAACAGGCCAGGCCAGGGACTACAGGGGGTTTATATTGCACAAGCACAGAGCAAACATCAGAGATGGAGGGATATAGAGAGAGAGGGGGGCTGAGGGGGCTGAGAGAGAGAGAAGGGGGGCTGATAGATACAATAAAGTATCTATCTATCTATATTTATCTATCTATCTATCTATGGAGAGAGTGTGTTTTAATTAATGACATGTAACAGAGTGATTACAGAGTGGTTAAGGTGTCCATTCCAATGGGCTCACACACCATTAGTATGTGTGTGACGGTCAGTCACGTGTCCACTCAACACTGTACACACACACACACGGAAACAGCAGGGAGTACAACCTCCGACAGACTCACTGTGATGAAATCATTTCCTCTTTTACCCCACTCTCTCTCTCATCCCTCTCTCGCTCATCCCTCTCTCTCTCTCTGATCTCTCCATCATGAGATCCAGGAAAGTCAAGCTGATGGCCTGCTCTTGCATCAGGTGCTCTGCCCTCCTATCACTGTGCCTGTGTGTGTGTGTGTGTGTGTGTGTGTGTGTGTGTGAGAAACTAGTCCCTTTTTCACCACCATTTCTCCCTCCCGCTCTACTTTTCATCTGCACACACAATCTTTCTTATTCACCTAACGATTCTCGGATTCTCTCTCTCTCTCTCCCTCCTCAGTACCCAATAGCCCCTTTCAGACCGTCGGGCCAAAGCCGAGCTAGCCAGGCCGTGCCAGGGCTAATTGCTTTCACACCTCTTGGCGGGTGCTAACTGCGGGCCAAATCGGGGCTACTAGCCCCTGATTTCTGGCCCAACAAAATCGTTGGGCCAGTCGGGACTACAGTCGGGCCAGAGGCGGCGTCAAGGTGAAGGCGGAGTCAACCCGTTGCTGTGTGTGGAGTCCACAAACATTGCACATGGAATTTAGACATAACGTTACATCCACATAGATATTTGCCTGTCAGTAGGCTAACTCCGTCCAGAGATTACCATGTAGCACAGTAAAAAGTGAACTAATATAACTAACTAACATAGCGTCCCACTAATTTAGGCTATTCCTGCCAGTGTGTTTTCTGCTATTGATACGACCAAAGATCCTTAAATAGTAGCCTAGATTAGCCCAGCTTGACGTTACATTATAAACTTAAGTAGTGATTTTCACCGCTTAAAATTCATTTATTTTCATTTTGAAAGAAACATGGTGAGGCAATAGAAAATACCATTGCAGGTCGTTTGTTTAGAACAGGAAATCGCGTTGATGGGACAACCTGACATTTTCACTCACGCACTCCAGCCCCTTTCGTTCGTAACTCTGTTTGTTAATGCTTCAAAATAACATTTAATAAATGAACCTTACATTTTCCAGTAGCCATAGAGTTGTGGATTTTAACAAAGTCCCGTTTGGTTCTACTCTGCTTGGTGCTAGGCTGTGAACTCGTGGCATCGTCGTGAAACTAAAATTCCACTGGAGCTCCATGCGGATTTTACCGTCTATGGATTGTACACACAGCCTTACAAATGTTTACTGTTCTTCGAGTCAGGTAAAATGTCATTTATGTTACATAACTCATTTAGATACACGTCTGTGCCATGCGTTTCTTTAGGAATCCACCGTCTTGGTTTGTATAGAAATGAATATTAGCCTAAGTGACATACAAACGGACAATAAATGGTGACTGACTTCTATAGCACAGCATAGGAAAGCCTACGCGACTTTCTGCTTATCCTGCTTGAAAAGGTGTGGTAATGGTAGGGGTGCAACGGATCATCATTGATCCGTGATCCGTTCGGATCAGTATCTTCGGTTCGGCACACACATGATCCGCGGACTGATGTATAATAATTATTAATAATAATGTCCGTGTGTTCTTTTGAAGTAACATGCGTGTCCACAAGGCATGCTTCTAGTCCCTCCCTGCTCCGCTAGCCTGCGCGTCTTTTCTGCTCTCACACACGTCATTAGCGGTCATGCCATAACCATGGCTGCTAGTTTAAGTGCTGATGTGGCTACATAGCAGCAACACACTAGCCTAATATCAAGTTTGTTTGTGCACACTTACATCTCAAGTTTGTTGCGCACCTACCTATGCTATGATATTTAGGTAATTTAGGCTTAGCCTACTGTTGGGTTCAATGTCAGCAATAAGCTACGCAACATTGGCTAACTTGTACATCTGGAGATAGCTAAGTGCTCACTAAAATCACAAAGGAGCATTGCAAGACACTCATCTCTTTTATGATCCCAGAAAGATTTTTTTCGACTTGTTAGTTTTATTAACATGTATTTTATCTAATGAAATATCCTTGTCATCATGCACTATAGGCTATCCAACTTATTTTCTCAAGAATAAAACCTTGAGAATGAGGCCTAATTGCCCTCACGTATTTCTTAAAGCGACAGGGACTCAATTACACACCTCCCATGCGCACTCCTCCACACCACATTAAAGATAGCTAAATCAGTAGGCCTACACAAATGACTAAACATTTGTAGCTACTAGTAATTATGCAGATTGTGTGTGGAGGGTCAAGCAGAATCTTGGCTGGCCACTGGTGTGAATGATCACACAATATTCAATAAAAGGTGATTAAACACCAAATCAACTAAAATTGTAAAAAAGCATCCAAAAAGTCATTCTTGACTTAGTATCAGTATCGAAACAATAATTTTGGTATCATGACAACACTAGCCTACTTTAAACACATGCTGAAAGTGCTTGAGCCACGTTACAACATCCCGTCAAAGACAAAACTATGCTTATTTGTCTTTTTTTTTTTTTTGCTGATCCGAAAAATGATCCGATCCGTGACTCTTGATCCGAGGAACGATCCGAACCGTGACTTTTTCGATCCGTTGCACCCCTAGGTAATGGTGACGTTTTCACAAGCGAGGGCGTGTCGAGGTGTAATGCGGAGAGGCTAATGGCCTGACAGTCTGAACGCAAAGGTGAGGCTTGTGGACCCGGGCTATTAGCACCAGTTTGGCCCGAAGTTAGCCTGGCCCAAGCTGGCCCGACGGTCTGAAGCCGGCTAATGGTTCCTTGGTTCAGGTTCACCCACACACTCACTCATCCCCACCCACTCCACAGCTCACTCAGCTACCCATACCTGTCCATTAATACTCATCCATCCATCTCTCTCCCTCTCTCTCTCTCTCTTTCTCCCTGATCCCTCGCTCTATCCTTCCCTGACCCACCCCTCCCTCTCACCACCCCGATTATCCTTCTCACTTGATCCCCCACTCGCTCCATTTCCACCCCCCCCCCCCCCCCCCTCTCTCCCCCCTCCAGATCCCCCTAATCCCTGGGTCTCCCCCCCACAGCAGCTCATGGAGTCTGGGGCGGATGGGGAACTCCAGCAGGCCCTCTGTGCTGGTTCCTGGAGTGGTGATCTTGCTTATTATTGGCCAACTCAGCACAGCCAGCCAGCGCAGAGGACCATTTCCTGTTTCTTACTGACGACACTGCAGCCACTTCCGGTTTGGGGCAACTCGGTGAAAGCAAACGCATGGCCAACTGAAGTGAATGTGAAAGACAAAGTGAATGAAAGTTAGCATTTCTCCATGAGCCAGCTGGTAGTTTGGTTCAAGCACCTCAGCGGTCAGCTTCAGAGAGTAACACCTTTGCAGTTCTTTCTAGTTTTCAACACTGATTGAAAAAATGCGCTTCATGTCAAGGGGAAATGGTGTGCCGGTGAGGTCACTGCACTGATCTTTAAAGCTAAAAAGCTGGATAGACGTTGCCGCCCCATCAACAATGAAGCCAACGGAACTGTCCCGAGTGGCCGCTGCAGTGTTCCAGTTCCATTGTTGCAGAACGGCAACATTCTTTTACTGTCTTTTACTGTCGCATTTGACTGGCAAGTGGTCCCAATATGGCCGCCGCGCTGAGGCTTCAGGTTTATGACGTAGATGTACTACCCAGTTATTCTTTATAGATCAGTGAGTCACTGCGGCAAGTCACTCCTAGATGACCACAGCG
>NC_084996.1:26197057-26212057 GCF_963854185.1 Sardina pilchardus
GGTGTATAATCCAACTCATACAAAAGCAACAAGTTCGAAACAAATCATCAGAAATCAGGAAGTAAAACAGCTTGTAACTCTGTCACAGTTCTAGATACCGTCATATACCATATATGGTAATTTTTTTGTGAGATCCCCCTAGTTACCGTGGTAGCTAGCCTACCACACATCACAGCGATGGCTTTGCCACACATGTCTTTCTGCGACGAGATATTCAAAACCGGAGGAGATTGGGCAAGAGAGCTGTCAATCAGGCTCCCTAGCTTTGAATGACGACAGCACTAGTCAGCCACATGCCTCGTTATTGAAAACCGGATAATGTTGAAGCCAAGGGGTAGACGATTTCAGTGATATGCGACTTTACTTTATAAACCCTAGTAAAGTCCTCGTAACATTCATTAAAAGATTTAAAGAGACATGCAGGCTGAAATAATTCGAAGATTTAATGGTGCATAGGCTACTGACAATAAAACTCTAACACAAGAACCCCTTTGAGTAGAAGCATAATATTGGTGTCAAAAGAAAGCTAATATTCTGGAGATTTTTGGGGAGCCTGATTGACAGCTCTCTTGCCCAATCTCCTCCGGTTTTGAATATCTCGTCGCAGAAAGACATGTGGGGCAAAGCCATCGCTCTGATGTGTGGTAGCTACCACGGTAACTAGGGGGATCTCACAAAAAATGACCATATATGGTAAATGACGGTATCTAGAACGGTGACAGAGTTACAAGCTGTTTTACTTCCTGATTTCTGATGATTTGTTTCGAACTTGTTGCTTTTGTATGAGTTGGATTATACACCAAACATATTATGAATGAAACACAACGTGGATATTCCATTACTGTGGGTTCTTATGGACATGTGAAGACCCAGCATGCTATTTTCTACGGGCTGTAGGCCTAGTACGTGTCCCAGCGACGATTCATGTGGCCCGAAGGTATTCCGTGTTGTCTCTTAATTGTGTTGTGTTGTGTGATTTGCCGTTGTGTTGTGCACTTCGGGGCCGAGGTTTCTCTAATTGTGTTGTGTTGTCTTATTTGTGTTGTGTTGTCTCTTTTTGTGTTGTGTTGTGTGATTTGCCGTTGTGTTTTCTCTTTTTGTGTTGTGTTGTGTGATTTGCCGTTGTGTTTTCTCTTTTTGTGTTGTGTTGTCTCTTTTTGTGTTGTGTTGTGTGATTTGCCGTTGTGTTGTGCACTTCAGGGCCGTGTTTTCTCTTTTTGTGTTGTGTTGTCTCTTTTTGTGTTGTGTTTTCTCTTTTTGTGTTGTGTTGTCTTATTTGTGTTGTGTTGTCTTATTTGTGTTGTGTTTTGCACTTCAGGGCCACCGTAGATTATAGCCTACTATTCATATTACAACTCCACTTCTTAAATTCAGCTGTCTGGTTGAAGCCTCAAAATATTGTAAACATAGCAGGCTAAGCTTATCATACTCTACTGGTTGGACTGTTCAGTTTCCCCACATGTGTTTAAGTTTCAAGGTAAGCTAATACTTTTTCTCCTTGGGACAGGCCCTTTTAAGTCTTGGAGTTGAAAAACATTGTTGGTCAATCAACTTGAATGCAAGAGTTTTAATCAAATGTCTGCAGCATAGCCTACTAATGATGCTGACCGAATATAACAGTAATTTAGCTAGTCGTCTTCTGTGCGTCAATACGTCCACGATTGTGAATGTTTTATTTGGATTAAATGTGCATGTGGAGGGCGGCTGTCCATTGAGCGCGCACGAGAGCGGGCCAAGGAGAATGAGTTTACTTCTACAGTTTGGTAAATAAGTTGCACGCATAGACTACAAAAGTTGCGGGAGAACTTTATGCTTCTACCCGAGCAGCGTCAGGTGCGACCACCGACCACGCTTCCAGGTATGATCTCGTTGGTTTTCATGGAGACAGACAGCCGCGGTGTGCACGGAGGATAGGGGCTGTGCGTGTGTCTGTGTGTATGAGAGACAGACGCGCGAGTTACAGAGAGGGAGCGCAGGGAAAGGAAATTCAGCTTTACGAATGCTGCGTGTTTTTCAATAGCGTTTCAAAATAAGAATAAATAAATAAATAAATAAAAGAACAACGAAACGCAATATGTGGCGGCCGGTGCTGAATCTGTGGCGCACCGCCACAAATTTGTCTATGTGTGTGAAACACTGTATACTACGAATCTCGATTAGTGGGTTAGCGAGGTATGTTGCGCTCAAAGCCAGGGTATGCTGTTATACGAAAGTGGATTTGTTTTAGCGTCGCTGTATCACCATGGTATCTTATGCTCGCAACCAAACCTGGTCGGGAGCAGGTTATGTGCTAATGTATAGCTCAAATCGTGAAAAATCACCGCCCTCTGGCTAATCCTACTTACTAGTGACCAATCAATTATCTTGAAAAACGAAGTCATCTCACGTGTGAGAATCTGTCATCACATCAACTGGAGCAACTCCGCCTCTTGAAGGCTCGAAGGCACTTTAACTATGTTGCACATGCATATATATCACTTTTATGGACATGCATAGCATACAATATCTGTGATGACCATCGATTTTTTGATGTTATAGGTTGGACACTAAAAAAGATCACCCTAGATTTTGCTACCGCTCATAAATGTGGAAGTAATCGTTTTTAAACCGAGGCGGTCTTGTGCATCTCCACGTTCCCCGATTGGTCAAAGTCACCCCAACCACGAAAACGCGCACAGATCTGAGCTGAAAGCCTAGTTTGATAAATTCATCAGTGAGTGAGTTTCGTAATACCTCTCAACTCTGATAGCGACTTTCGTATTTAGCAATCCAGGTCATCCAAAGAAAGCCTGGTTATGTTCAGCGAGATTCGTAGTATACCCCCCTGGTTGTGAAACTAGCCATATTACTGGAGCAATGTAAATTACTCAGAGTTACAGAACTCTGCTGTCTCATGTGCAGTTTGGAAATGTGCTGCAGGACATTGTGTAAGTGGACAGTGGCCTACTCATCTTGCTGTTGCTATGAACACACACACACACACAAACACACACACACACACACACACACACACACACACACTGTGTATGACTGAAGGAGGGAGAAGTGTGTTGTGGTTTTGAGTGTGGGTGGGGATACAGTGTTGTGTTTTGAGAAGAGGTGTGTTGTTCTGTGAACTCCTCTGTCAACCATTCATTTCAGTGTGTGTGTGTGTGTGTGTGTGTGTAAACTGCTATGCGAGCGGCAGCCCATGAGTCATGATGACCCTCGTACCACCTCACACCTACATCATCCAATCATTTTCTGGGCCGACTGAAGCCCTTCCGCGATTAGAGACCTGCTAAACACCCTCAGCTTCTCTGGAGTCCCACACACACACAAACACACACACACTTCTATCTCTGCTAAGAAGCTTCTCTAAGCTTTAGTCCTCAACATTGCGTTAATACAAGACTAAACCTCTCCACAGGTCATGAAACCTTAGGCCTCCCTGACATAAGAGGGCATCTCAGACGCCCGCTCCGTCGTTTGGCTGGGGCATACAGTAATGTCCAAGTGTATAAGCCGCGGCTAATGGTTGTGAAATGACGGTAAAGGGGCGTATTATAGGCCAGCCCCCTGGTTTGGCTGGGGCATACAGTAATGTCCATATGTATAAGCCACAGCTAATGGTTGTGAAATGACGGTAAAGGGGCGTATTATAGGCCAGCCCCCTGGTTTGGCTGGGGCATACACTAATGTCCATACGTATAAGCCGCGGCTAATGGTTGTGAAATGACGGTAAAGGGGCGTATTATAGGCCAGCCCCCTGGTTTGGCTGTGGCTGGGCTCAGACGACTGATCAATGGCACACCAATGAGCCTGATCACACACACACACAGAGATGTACCAGCCATGGACGTCACACACACAATAGTAGGCCACAGAGGCTCTAGGGCTTTTCTCTGTAGACGGCTGTGTGTGTGTGTGTGTGTGTGTGTGTGTGTGTGTGTGTGTGTGTGTGTGTGTGTGTGTGTGTGTGTGTGTGTGTGTATGTGTTGTCATTTAGCTCAGCAGTAGACAATCACCATAAGAAAACATAACAGCCCTGAGCTCACTGTTGGCTCCGGCTTTCTACTCAGAGTCAACACACTGAATCATGTTCCCTATAAGCTGTGTACGTGTGTGTGTGTGTGTGTGTGTGTGTGTGTGTGTGTGAGCATGTGCGCCTGTCGCTAGGGAGATAATTGATGGAGGTGGTTTTGTCTACAGGCGTCGTGGGATTTGTGGTCATGCACACTTATGCATACTTTTAAACACACACACACACACACACACAACCCAATGATGTAATCATCTAATGGTCTTTCCATGCAGCTTTGCTGTGATTTTAACAAGCCTCACTGAACTGAACTTACACATAAGCTTGTCCTGTGTGGAGGTTTCAACTTCCTGCCGTGACAGTAGAGGAATTTATCAGCGTTATACAATGCAACCCACACCCACCCACACACACACACACACGTCGATAAGACAGGCACTCATGCGGTGCGAGCGGCAATGCCAGCGCTATCAGACCCCCACATCTATCACTTCCCTATGCACTGATGTGCCCCACTTGCAAAGGACATGACACACACACACAATGACATGTAGAAATCACAAGGTGTGTGTGTGTGTGTGTGTGTGTGTGTGTGTGTGTGTTGCCAGATTGCTGGGTCGATGAGGACTGACTACAAGGTGAAGGCACTTAATCAATGGGGCTCCGTTCGGAAGCACCCTGACACTGATTGGCTTGTGCGCTATATAAACACTGACTTTTACTGCCGCCGCCACCACCACACACACACGCACACGTCTGTCACTGGTAACAGGGCTCCAGCAGCGATGGGATGCACACACCTGAAGCACTGGTGAAAAATACTGGGGGCATTTTTATGTGAGTGCTTTTTGTGTGTGTGTTGTGTGTGTGTGTGTGTGTGTGTGTGTGTGTGAGAGAGAGAGTGAGGAGGGAAAGAGAGAATCAAGGGACCTCCCCTGACATGTGTTCACAACCTCCAAAACACACACACACACACACACACACACACACACACACACACACACACACACTGTCTCCTGCACAATACGGTTCCATGTGCCAGCAGCATTTGATTAACTGTCAGACATGTCCCATGGTGCACCATTCTCTCCCAGGTGTGTGTGACAGCCACCGCCATGGAGGCATTCTGGGCCGGCGCCTTGATAACGTAACCACCTGACACGAGAGCTGCTGGTTGATACCACACACACACACACACACACACACACACACACACACACACACACACACACACACACAAGCTCTCTCTCTCTCTCACACCTTCTCAATGTTCTATCTTTCCATCTCTCTTCAACTTTCTCACATATTCCCTTCCTCAGTCACACACTCCCCGACAAAAAAACACACACACACACACACACACACACACACACACACACACACACACAGAAGGACTCCAGCAGAGCGGAGCAAGTCCATCCTGTCTACAAGATTTGCACTTATCGGCCACACAAATTAAAGGCAATACGTTCACACTGCCGTAACAAGCATCTAAGTCCTTACAGTAAATCCTGTTTAATCAGGGAGTGGTGAAACATCATCCCAACATTACTGAGCTACCTGCAGTGCTCGGAGACACGGACACACGGACCACATGTGAGTGAGGGAGATAATGCCTGATAGAGAGAGGGAGAGAAAGAGATAGAGAGAGACAGAAAGAGAGAAAAGAAGCCTGTATGCCATCCAAGCCAGACTGCCTTCTTTGAGATCAAAGTAAATAAATAAATAAATAAAACAGCTCTAAATGGTGCTACAGGTGTGTGGGTGAGTATACTTGACAACGTGAACACATCACAGGCTAGTAAAGTCAGTGAGGTCAGCCTGCATAGTCAAATGATGACATGTCACACACACAAAGAGTGTGTGCTGCTCTCTAGCATGGCCTGTGCTCCTTCTTAGAGTAACAGGCCTAAGTAGGTAAGTAAGGAGGACCTGTGTGTGTGTGTGTGTGTGTGTGTGTGTGTGTGTGTGTGTGTATAAACCTTACAGGTAGGTGTGATGTTCACGCAAGCTTCTCTCTTACCCAAGGAGCTGGTGCTGAACATCAGGCTGGGGTCCTCTGGCACCCTGTGTGAGCCGCGGTCACTGCCCAGCCCCGAGGACCCTCGGCTGGGGGCCACCGCCTCCACGCTGGCCGGCTGGCTCACCCTGCTGTTGGGCTCCAGCGTGAGGCCGGGGGGTCTCTCCGCACGGGCCGGTGAGAGCCGGTTCTGGCCGCCTCCAGCACCTCCACCTCCACCTGCACCTCCACTGCTCCTAGACGTCACGGGCTTGGGTTTGGACTCGTCATCGCTGTCAAAGCCGAAAGGGTCCTCGGAGCTGTCTTCAACGGCCAGGCGCGACCGCTTGGACAACTCGGACTTGTCGACCGCGAGAGCGGGCCGCTTGGAGGTAACTTTGGCCCGATAGGTGGTCTCGCCCCACTTGGTGCTCATGGTCTTCTTGTTAGCGAAGACCTCGTCAAACTTGGAGGTGCCATCGCCCCCCTTCCGGCTGTAGGTTTTGTAGAATCTTGAGGTCATTGTGACATATGTTTCATATTCTCTGCAAAAGGGAAGTGTGTTAGTGTCAAGTACCAGCGTGTCAACTCACCAAGGGTGTGTCATTACTCCTTCAACGGGATTGTGTCTGACAGGTTTCCAAGAGTTAACTACTGAGTAGTTATATAATTAACTTTGCAAACTCAGTCTTGTAATCAGAACCTATTTTAAACTCATTGAACCAAGAACATCCCAAAACCAGGCCTACAGGAAGACCTAGAGTCATAGCTGAGGCTTGAGTTATCAAAAGCATCTGAAACAATAAACACAATCCAGACAACAATATTTTTCACTATTGTTATTCATACAAACAGTACAATTCCGCTAAACATTTTTAACATCAGTGCATAAACAACACAAAACTAGCCTTTTTGTGTATATTTACTCTGTGAAAACAACTAGATAACCAAGTGCCTGAGGCATCAAAACAAAATTTGCGATAAACTTGGGACTGGCTCGAACACTGCCATTGTAGCTAGCGTAGCTAACTTTCACAAAATATTTTGACAATATCACGATCATGGATTATTGCCAAACCGCCATTCCGTTATAAGGTGACATTTCTGAGCTCCACATGCCGAGTAATTTGCCAGCTATAGAATGAACTCCATTAACGAACATCTTATAGCATTGGAAACGTTAGCTAGCTAAATAACGTTAGCTGGCTAACTAGCGAAATTCCTCATAGACTGCTAGCTCAAAGTTATGATGGATCGCACAAACTCTTGTTAAAAGACTGCAGCGCTAAAATAGTTAACGTTATACAAATCAACGCTACACTTTTAGATGCAGATCACAACTAACAACCAAGTGTTGTCGACATGTATTAGCTAGGGACCCACCAAGGTAGTTTGTTTTGGCACCTTGGCATGGCTCGGCTAAGTTAGCTTTCATAGCTAATTAGCGACAGCTAATAATAACTACGGTTAGCTGACAGCAACACAATCTGGAAGTAAGCTAGTGGGGGAGTTAATTATTCCAACAGAAAATAACTATGCCAACACTGTAACTGTCCTGACCAACCAAAAGGTTTAGAGTGTCTACAATGAAATGGTAACTGACGAAGCAACACGATCAACTAGCTAAGATACAGCCGCTAGCTGCTAGTTGGCTATCCTGAAAGCCAAGTACAACTAGCTACCCTTGCTATGCTAATGTAGGTGATAACACAAACGTGAAGATTGAAATAAGAACAAGACTGACCCACGTTAACTAGATCATTCAATAAGAAAACAATTATTGGATATCAAATAAAGAAGATACAGTAGATATCTGTGCGGTCACATCAGATTGCTGATCTCTCTCTATCGCGGGAAATTGAACAACTGGACTTACTTGGTGCACAACAAGGCCGAACCACTCAACTCCCACTCGGAGGCGAGGCGGCCGCTTCTCCTCCACTGCCAGCCGGGGCCTCCTGCTCAAGCTCTGCTTGCACAATATAAACAAGGGGGAACTAAACGTTGTCTCCAGTAAAGAGCGAGAAAAGTCCAGCGAACTTTAAAGTGTGCACGATTGAGCTGTCCTCGCCAGTAACGCAAGTCAACTGTCTAAGTAGAATATAATTACTCAGTATTTTTGAGCTGATACGAACTCAATTGTTTCTCTGTGATGTAGATGGCCTCCATTCGGTTTCCCCAATAGACAGTATAAAATCGTTACCCCTCCCTCACCCTTTCCATGCCAGCCGGTGCGTCATCACGCCGCGAATAGGAAAGCCAATCACAAATCGTTATGTTCGTATGTTATACATGGAATGCCACCCACACGGGGAGCACATTTTATTGTGATTGGTTAAGTCTGAAGGAACACATTTCGGGACTCAAAGTACGATAGGGGGAGGTGTTCCTTTATTATTGTGCTAGTATATTACCCCTTCACTGCGAGGAGAGGATGGATATGTTATTGTTTTACTCTGAATCACGTGCACCACACTTTGAAGTATCTTTTGCACACGAACAACGGGCTTCCACTATTTAGTAGCCTATAGATTAAACAATCTAATTGAAATATCTAGTTTCTGTGCTTATACTGACAAGTAACGCCTGGACCGACCGCTCAGGCCTATAGGCTACTGCTGGTTTTGTGTAGGCCTAAATGAATAGTAGGCTACTTCATGTTCCATTTCTGACAGGTTCAGGTCGATCAGCCTGAGTTTAGAATGCATGAGGCGATCCTGAAGAATGAAGTGCAAATTATAGCTGTATAGGCTGTTGGTTGCAGTCGTGCACTGACTCTGCCAACATGAAATGTCTGCGATTAGAGAAAACTAGGCTACTGCAATAGTGCCACTGGCAATAGTTGGCCCATGGTTAAGGCAACAGTTTGAGGCCAGCGATGCCAAGGGAACGTAGTAAATCCCAATATCTCATTATGGTAGCAAATTAGGATCCAGCCAACTATACCGTTCTTTTACGGAATGTGCGCAACAATAGCTCTCCCCAGTCACAATAAATACAAATGGGCTATTCGAACGGCGCAGGTGGGGAAATTCGATATCCTGTGGAAATTCAGACATCGGCTTCTTTCAGACTTGGCGTATCATGTTCTCTCCACTGTATGCAGTTGACGCTATTTAGGCCTACAGGTGAAAACTGGCGATAGGCTATAATGTTATCCCAAAAATATGGACAATGGCTTGCTTCCACAGGAGTGTAAGTATCGAATTTTTCTTGATGAGCAACTGTCAAGTTACATTTTTAGTTGTGGAGGTCGCTAAAATTGCCTGTCCACAGGTCGCCGCTAACTCTGTCGACCAAACGCTTGCCTGACTGTGTCACGACTGGATGCAAAGTAAGTAGGCTATGCTCAGTGCTCTTCGGCTTAATAAATGACATTTACTAACCAGCCAACTTCAACTTGTCCTGCTAAAGCTGAATGTGTCTGTCTGTAACATGCAGCTGCCGCCGGTCTGGTCTTCTGCCCGAAAGCGCAGGCAGGTGGGACATACCAACCGCTTCCAACTGCGTGGCGTCACCGCGGTGGTCGCGGGCAGCGACCTGCTTGGACAAGCGCAGGTGGAGCGATCAGTGCGTGCGGGCATGAACGCGACCTTGAAGAGTATCAGGACAGGTGAGTGCCCCTTGTGAATAGCTTCATTTGTGGACTGTTATGTGTAGCCCGAGACAAAGAGGGAAAGAAACAAACAAAACAACAGGGTTGAAAAAGACTGGTCACATTTATTTTTATCTCTAACAGCTTAAAAAATAAGCTCTACCTAATATGGCTTGTTGATATTGTTCCAAAATGTTGCATGACAGACATACAGCCGACAAATCTCAAGCACTCTGCTTTGAGTGTGCTCTTGATACACCTCTTAGCAACCACTAAGATGTTGCCATGGACAGCGCTGCCATGTAGGCGCTAGGCAGCCATCAGCACTGACCCTGCCACCTCACCAGTCCGCCGCCCTCCTCCCCTCCCCTCCTCCGCCGCTCCCCTCCTCCGCCGCTCCTGTCCTGATTGAAGCTGCGCGTTTAGCAGCCTCGGCCTCCTCCTCCTCCTCCTCCTCCTCCTCCTCCTCCTGACTTGGCTAATCTGTTGACATCCATCAAGCAGCAAGGGCCGGCGGGTGGGCAGGTCTGCAGTTGGCCCTGCGCCCCGGTTCATCAGGGAGACGGCGGCCATTACCACAGAGCTCCTCTGATGAATAGCTGCCCAGGGGCATGCTGGGACTGTGGAGTGCGGTGGCGTCGCTCCAGGGCCCAGAGCGCCACGGCCTGTCGGGAGGGACGCAAGACTGGCGCACGATGCCAGCTCCAGCCCACGCCACGCCAAAGCCACGCCAGCCTTGTGGCACAAATCTGGCACGTTATCTGGAGACAGACGCGCGGAGAAGGCTGGCACCAGCACGCCACCCGTTGGCCTGGCGCGCACGCTCCGCCGTCCCGGTGACAAGTGTGTCTTAAACGCGGTGCCCGCGCTCCCTGTGCCGTGGTGCGCCAGCGCTGCAGATAATCAGGGCACAGCGGGCACAGCGGGCACCGCGGGCGCAGACAGCCTCAGTGTGGGCAGCATTAACGCAGCGCTGGCCGCCAGGGTGAGGAGGTGCCATGTTGAGACCTGGAGATGCTGCCACCACATCCTACTGTCTGGCCCAGACTCAGACCCCGCTCTCTCTCTCTCTCTCTCTCTCTCTCTCTCTCTCTCTCTCTCTCTCTCTTCTTATCCCTCACTGTCCTTCTCTCTCTCTATCTCTCTTCTCCATATCCCTCACTCTGTCCCTCTCTCACTCTCTTTCTCTATCTCTCTCTCTTCTCCATGTCCCTCACTCCGTCCCTCTATCTCTCTTCTTCATATCCCACACTCTTCTTCTTATTCCACATTCTCTGCCTCTCTCTCTGTTTTTCTCCATTAGTTCTGTACCTCTCTCTCCCTCCTTTTGTTTCTCTCTCTCTTTTTTATCACTCACTGCCTCTCTCTCTATCTCCCTCTATCTCTCAATACCTCCCTCTATCTCCCTCTATCTCTCTATCTCTCTCTCTCTTTCTCTCTATGTGTGGGGTTGATTGTTTGGGCTGTGCATGTCTATTTGTGCATGACTGCCTTTGTGGTTGCTAGTTTAATGAAACACATTCACACATGTGTGTCTGGCTTTACTGATTCTATGTCCTGCCCCCTCTTGCACACACTCCTGACTGTGTGTGTGTGTGTGTGTGTGTGTGTTTGTTTCAGCCGAGTTTCCAGTCGGTGGTCATGACGATGCCCCCTGCTATGAGTCGATGCTGCCACAGATCACGTCTCCGCAGGGCTCACCCGTGCCCGTCCACTCTAGACCCTGGTATGCTGCCATGACAACCACTTAGGGAAGCCAGAGAGAGAGGAGACAGTCTTAGGAAAAGAGGAAGAAAGGGAGAGAGAGGAGAGAGTCTTAGGAAAAGAGGGAGAGTCTTAGGAAAGAGGATGAGACAGAGGAGGGAGAGAGGGATAGAGTCTTAGGAAAAGAGGACGAGACAGAGGAGGGAGAGAGGGATGCATAAAATGGGAGGAGGAAAGAGGAAAAGAAAAATAAAGACGGACATTTGTAGACATAAGATGAAGGAAGAAGATGCTACAGGACAGAGAGAGAGAGAGAGATGAAGTAAGAAATTCAGACAGAGAAAAGGAGAGAGTGTGTGTGTGTGTGTGTCCGTGAGAGACCGTGTGAGTGAGTGAGTGAGTGTGTGTGTGTGTGTGTGCGCGCGTGTGTCTGTGAGAGAGTGAGTGTGTCTGTGTGTGTGTCTATGAGAAAGAGAGTGTGTGTGTGTGTGTGTGTGTGTGTGTGTGTGTGTGTGTGTGTGTGTGTATGTGTGTGTGCGTGCCTGTCTGTGTGAGAGAGAGAGAGAGAGAGAGAGAGAGAGAGAGAGAGTGAGCGTGTTAGTGAGTTTGTGTGTGTGCGCGGCTGCGTGCGTGTGTGTGTGTTTGATTACCAGTGTGGGGTGGCTTTTTCCTGCTGGCGGGCAGAGTGCCAGGGCTGCCTGGTGTTATCAGTACGGGGCACACTGGGCAGAGCTGGGCAGTGGGGCCATGATGGCACACGTGACCAGAGCCCCTGGACCCCACTCAGAACCTCACACACACGTGGGCCTTCATGTTCTACTCCAGACCAGAGCCCAGTGGACCCCCCTCAGAACCTCACACACTCAGAACCTCGCACACTCAGACCCACACATGCTCAGAACCTCACACACACGTGGGCCTTCATGTTCTGCTCCAGACCAGAGCCCGGTGGGCCCCGAGTGGACCTGCACAGAACTGGACCCCCCTCAGAACCTCACACACACTCAGACCCACACACTCAGAACCTCACACACCCAGAGACACACACACCCCAGACCCACGCACACTCAGACCCACACTCAGACCCACACACACACTCAGACCCACACACACTCAGAACCTCACACACAGAGAGAACCAGTCCAGAATATGGCAGAAAGCACAGGCATTGTTTGTGCTTTAGGGAATTATGTGTTTAAGGGATTTTAAAAAGCCTTTTGGGTGTTGAATGATAATAGGTCTTCTTTTCTATATATATATAAATATATATATATTTATATATATATACGTGTGTGTGTGTGTGTGTGTGTGTGTGTGTGTGTGTGTGTGTGTGTAGTTCCCTCTCCCCAGGTTCCCCCTCTGCTTTTAAACCTGTGGAGAAATTCTACATGGTGTCACGCCAGACTGTCAACTACAGTCAGCCAGGTCAGATACCTTCTCCAGCACTTCACACACACACACACACACACACACACACACACACAGGAATCCCACAAAACTCACTGCCAGTTTCACACACCCTCACAGACATTCCCATCAGTGCAAAGGCAGCAGTCCACACACATTCTAGACATTACCCCCCCCCCCCCCCCACACACACATACTGGCATTCCACACACTCTCACTCTTACAGGTGTTTCTCATACACACACACACACTCTTCTCGTCCCTCAAACCCTCTATCAGCCTCACACATGCACACACACACACACACACACACTCACAGGCAGTCCAGATCAGAGTGGCCCTTCACTCTACAGACCCAGTCTATTTGCTCTTCTCTCTCTCTCTCATTCACTCACTCACTCATTCTCTCTCTATCTCTCTCTCACTCACTCACTTACTTTCTTACACACATACACACGCACAGAGATGTCTCACACAGTCACAGTGGGCCTCCTCTCACACACACACACACACACACACACACAGGCTCAGAGCCCCATAGTGTAGCGTTGGCCCAGTGCTCCATATTGCCCCTCCCCCCTCCCCCAGCATGGCCAAAGCGCTTTGCTCTCCCTTCTGCTGAGTCTGTAAAGCTGCAGCTATGACAGCTGACAGATGCCCTGGGGATCAGCACACATACAATTACATAGGCACACACACACTGTCAAATACACAGGTATACACACACTATCAAACGGGCATACAGTACACACACTATCAAACACAAAGGCATACACACACTATCAAATGTATAGGCATACATGCGCTACCCAGGCACACACACACACTATCAAACACACAGCCACACACATGTAGTGTATTAGCTCCACTCATCTCTTCCATGCACTGTGTAGATGCAGTTCTGGAATGCCTGGGCAGCCAATGGGAGCTGCACCTGCCCTACCTGATCAAGTCGTCCACGCTCACTCACCTGTACGCTAGCTGTCGCAAGCAGAGGCTGCCGTACCCACCCCCCGAGCCTGCAGGTATGCTGCCGCACACACCCCCCGAGCCTGCAGGTAACCAGAGAGGCCACTATCACCAATTAGTCACCTGTGCAACACTATGCCATACAGCTCTCTCTCTCTCTGTCTCTCTCTCTCTCTCTCTCTCTCTCTCTCTCTCTCTCTCTCTCTCTCTCTCTCTGTCTCTCTCTCTCTTTCTCCCTCTCTCTGTATGTTACATACATGGTATTTGTGTGTGTGTGTGTGTGTGTGTGTTTGTTTTGAAACAAGTTTTATAAATGCACTTTAAAAAGCTGCAAAACACTTGTGTATGTGTGTGTGTGTCTGTCTGTCTCTCTCTTTCTCTCTCTGTGTATGTGGCTGTCTGTATTAAGTGATGTTTTGTGTGTGTGTGTGTGTGTCTCAGCCAAATTCAATTTCTGCTTAATGGTGGGAGAAAATGGCGTGCAACATTACAATGTATCATAAGTGCAGCTGACTCGAGCAATTGGTATTGACTTAGTGTGGCGGCCTGGGAAATAGCCTGGGAGACAAATGGCAGTTGTGCTGAAGTATCGGGACATTTCCAACAACCGCCACATTCTCATCTGCCTTCACTGTGTGCTCTGCAGCCAAACAGCCAGATGATGCATCTCCTCCCTCCCTCCTATCATTACTCTGGAGTGTGTGTGTGTGTGTGTGTGTGTGTGTGTGTGTTTGTGTGTGTGTGTGTGTGGCGGGTGTGCTTCACTACACCTGATTTGCGTTGGAATAACAGTGTTATTCATCTGCTTTAGAGGGTGATGCGAGTGTCTATGGACACAGAAACACAGAAAGAGAGCTCAGACAAATAGTGTGTGTGCGTGTGTTTAGGTGTGTGTGTGTGTGTGTGTGTGTGTGTGTGTGTGTGTGTGCTTCACTACACCTGATTTGCGTTGGAATAACAGTGTTATTCATCTGCTTTAGAGGGTGATGCGAGTGTCTATGGACACAGACAGAGAGAGCTCAGACAAATAGTGTGTGTGCGTGTGTTTAGGTGTGTGTGTGTGTGTGTGTGTGTGTGTGTGTGTTTAGGTGTGTGTTTAGGTGTGTGTTTAGGTGTGTGTGCGTGTGTGTGTGTGTGTGTGTGTGTTGGCTGTGGACACAGAAAGAGAGCTCAGACTAATGGGCATAAGTTCCTCATTGGGCCCAAGATGTGTCCCAACAACATATTTATTTACTCAGAGCTGTCGCTTTCTGTTTTATAGCCAGACAGCCCCAGATTATCAATGGGTCTTCTTTCACAGTCAGT
>NC_084996.1:26219557-26234557 GCF_963854185.1 Sardina pilchardus
ACAGTGAGTCCTCTCCTCCACCCATTATTACACAGTGAGTCCTCTCCTCATCTCTTCTCCACCCATTATTACACAGTGAGTCCCCTCTTCTCCATCTCTTCTCCACCCATTATTACACAGTGAGTCCTCTCCTCCTCCACCTCTTCTCCACCCATTATTACACAGTGAGTCCCCTCTTCTCCATCTCTTCTCCACCCATTATTACACAGTGAGTCCCCTCCTCCATCTCTTCTCCACCCATTATTACACAGTGAGTCCTCTTCTCCACCCATTATTACACAGTGAGTCCTCTCCTCATCTCTTCTCCACCCATTATTACACAGTGAGTCCTCTCCTCCATCTCTTCTCCACCCATTATTACACAGTGAGTCCCCTCCTCCACCCATTATTACACAGTGAGTCCTCTCCTCATCTCTTCTCCACCCATTATTACACAGTGAGTCCTCTCCTCCATCTCTTCTCCACCCATTACTACACAGTGAGTCCTCTTCTCCACCCATTATTACACAGTGAGTCCTCTTCTCCACCCACTCCACCCATTATTACACAGTGAGTCCTCTCCTCCTCCATCTCTTCTCCACCCATTATTACACAGTGAGTCCTCTCCTCCTCCCCTCCTCCATCTCTTCTCCACCCATTCTCCACCCATTATTACACAGTGAGTCCTCTCCTCCATCTCTTCTCCACCCATTATTACACAGTGAGTCCCCTCCTCCATCTCTCCTCCACCCATTATTACACAGTGAGTCCCCTCTTCTCCACCCATTATTACACAGTGAGTCTCCTCCTCCACCTCTTCTCCACCCATTATTACACAGTGAGTCTCCTCCTCCATCTCTCCTCCACCCATTATTACACAGTGAGTCCCCTCTTCTCCACCCATTATTACACAGTGAGTCTCCTCCTCCACCTCTTCTCCACCCATTATTACACAGTGAGTCCCCTCCTCCATCTCTTCTCCACCCATTCTCCACCCATTATTACACAGTGAGTCCCCTCCTCCATCTCTTCTCCACCCATTATTACACAGTGAGTCCTCTCCTCCATCTCTTCTCCACCCATTATTACACAGTGAGTCCCCTCCTCCATCTCTTCTCCACCCATTATTACACAGTGAGTCCTCTTCTCCTCCATCTCTTCTCCACCCATTATTACACAGTGACACCCATTATTACACAGTGAGTCCCCTTCTCCTCCATCTCTTCTCCACCCATTATTACACAGTGAGTCCCCTCCTCCATCTCTTCTCCACCCATTATTACACAGTGAGTCCCCTCCTCCATCTCTTCTCCACCCATTACTACACAGTGAGTCCCCTTCTCCTCCATCTCTTTTCCACCCATTATTACACAGTGAGTCCCCTTCTCCTCCATCTCTCCTCCACCCATTATTATACAGTGAGTCCCTTTCTCCTCCATCTCTTCTCCACCCATTATTACACAGTAGCTACGTTTACATGGACACTTCTATTCCGATTAGAAACGGAAAAACAGCTCAATCGGAATAAAAACCGTCATATAAACACCTCAATCGGAATGAAAATTCCTGATCCGATCAGAATTGTAATCGGAATGGAAGAGGTGGTGTAGTCTGTTCCTATTCCGAATGAACACCCATGTATACGGTCATTCGGATTGACTGCCATATCTTCCCAATGAAATTTAGCAAACAACGGCTATTCCGATCAAAGATTCTAAAGTGTTTACAAGCACCTAATCGGAATAGAAAGTAGCCCATGTAAACAGACAATCGGATTACTGGTAGTTTAATCGGAATGACAAAAATAACTGTCCATGTAAACGTGGCTAGTGAGTCCCATTATTACACAGTGAAGGGCAGTTCACACCAGGAATGATAACTATAAACTGTATCAATGTTAGCGTTTTAGCTAGAACGTTACTTTTTGACTGTTATCGTTATCGTTATCGTTTGTGGTGTGAACAGCCCTTGAGTCCCCCGTCACTCTCACCAGACTGTAGCCCAGGCTGACCAGGACATGGTCACAGGCCCCACTGAGTCTCCTGAGATTCTTTCAGTTAATAAATGCGTATATGTGAATGTGTGTGTGTGTGTGTGTGTGTGTGTGTGTGTTGTGCTTTCAGATGCTGAAAGGGGGGGATATGCCAGTGAGCAATTTCTCCCAGCAGGCTGTACGCTTTGGGATGGTCATCGACAGGGTGTGTATGGTGTGTGTGTGTGTGTGTGTGTGTGTGTGTGTGTGTGCGCGCTACATTCTGTCTGGTTAACACTCATTGTTCACTGTAATGGATGTTGCAGACAGATTGATCCTATGTGTGTGTGTGTGCGTGTCCTTGACCATGTATTTCTGTAAGTAGTATAGAATGGGTGTGTGTGTGTGTGTGTGTGTGTGTGCGCATGTATTAGTACTTCCTTATGTGTCTGTATAAGTATTATGGTAAGGGTGTGTAC
The DNA here is from genome assembly GCF_963854185.1 of Sardina pilchardus. Lineage (NCBI taxonomy): Eukaryota > Metazoa > Chordata > Actinopteri > Clupeiformes > Clupeidae > Sardina > Sardina pilchardus. The sequence continues at coordinate 26,221,988 of NC_084996.1, forward strand.
AGTATCTTACTTTTCTTTGTCTGTGTGTGTGTGTGTGTGTTTCACAGCAGGAATCACAATGCTGCTCTCAGACAGTTGCCCTCTGGGGATTGTATTTCCTTATGAGTGTGGCCAGGAGAGAATCAAATACACACACTTTCAATCTGCAGGTATCACACACACACACACACACACACACACACACACACACACACATACAGAGAGAGAGAGAACTACATGCCGCATGTGCACAGACCCATGCTTTTTTAGGTGGAGTTGAGGAATACTCAAATTCTTGTCACACACTCTTTAGCAATTCTACCAGTGACCACTAGAGGACAGTGTGCCACAGCCACTAATCGTCAGTATCATGTCTGGCCTCTTTTGATGGAAAGGGAGTCGACTCTTACAGACTTACAGACTAGATATTTAGTCAAACACATTTGCAATCCATCTTTTAATTAGTCACTTGACATTCATTTTTATATCACACTTTATTAATGCAAAGTGTCTATTGACTATTTAAAGGTACACTATGCAATAGCTTCTCCTTAATATAAACTTTACAAAGCCAAATTGGTGGTAAACAAGCTTGTAATAATGGAATCGTTCCACCTAGCATAGCCATAGCCAACCGGCGATGAAATCACCAATCCTGCATAGTATACCTTTAATCATTCCCCTCCACAACTAAAGCATTTGTGTACAGGGGGAACAAGTCATGAGAAGTAGGCTATTTACAACGGCAGAGTAACATAAAAATATATCACAACTGTAGGGGGAGCTTTATAGTCGACAAAAAAACCTGAATCTACATAGTATGCCTTGAATTTCTCGGGACTTTACATAGGGAAGTGGGCAGAACTCTCTAGTAAAAGTCCCGGTTCCTCTTTGTGTGTTTCAGAGGCTGAAGCCGTGGGACTCCGAGCCTCCATCCCGTGCCTGGCAGCGCCACCCTGTGAGCATGATGGCAGAGCGACTGGTCTGCTACCAGGTCATTGTTCAGAGCCAAAATGGCGACCAGTGGATGGACTTCTGCTCTGGCCCCATCCACCATGAGTTTGGCCTAAATATGCCCTCTTCCCACAGTGAGGTAAACAAGTAAACAACAAGTAAACAGAGTAATCAAGAAAAACGCAGAGAAAACCCTCTTGCCTCACCCATATGACAAACATTCAAGTAACTTAATCGTTGGACTTTTATTTGTATTATTGTCATTATACACTACTGGGTTAGCAGCAAAACTGTTTGCAGTGATACCGGGAATAACTGTGTTAGCCCAAAAAATATGACGACTGGGTTAGCAGCATAACTGTTTGCAGTGATAGCTTGAGACCCTGATAGCTTGAAGTCTGGACGTGTTTTCTGTGCGCAGTTATGTCTCTGAACTCCCATTCTTAAACCAACTAGCCAGCCATCAAAGCTGACACCCAAATGGAGGCTCCCTGCATGTCCTGTGTGGTATGTAAAGATGTCTTTCTTCACCCCTACAGGTCTTCAAGCTCTCGGGTCTGACCCTGCCTATTCTCGTGACCTTTGCCCTTGCCTTACCGCCCTTGTGACCTCACGTTGCCACGCAGACACAACTCAGCTGAAGCTGTCAGAGGTGCAATAAATCTGCTCCCAAAGCCTCCTGTGCTGTTATCACAGTGCATCACATATTTCATTTCATGTCATGTATTTGTATGGACAACACACACTCATGAACATTGCTGTAAAATGTACCGGCGTTAGCCAGCTGGCTAATTTTCAACTGTAGTCCTTTGGCAAGGTGTTATGAGAACCATCAATTGACTTGGCCAGTTGTTTCCCTGATGCTAAGTCAGCAATAAAACATATTTTACAAAAGCACATTAAAAGCCCAAAACAAAGAAGCAAAAACAAGACACCTTAAGGACACAACGGCAACACAGGACAGGCCATCAGCCATGTAGATGACAACAGAGGAACGTACGCGAGGAAGAACGAACAAGAACGTTCACAAGACCTCAGATACAGCATGAAGTATCCTAGCAAATACATAGTGTTTATTTAGTACAGCACAGACTGAAATAGTTATAAGTGTTCACATGTCTGACTGCTCAAAAGCCAGTCCTTAAGGTGGTAAGTGAAAGTGTGCTGGGAAGAACAATTTCTTATCTGAATTGGTAAAGTGTTTCATACATGAGAAGTTCTTACAGAGATGGTAAAAAAGTTTGTGCACATCCCAGGTCAAGGTGCAGAACAAGAGTAAATCATGAGAAATGGAAAAAGGTTCGCACACTTGAAATCCTTCTTTTTCGTTTTCTTTTCTTTTCTTTAGCACAGAATGACGTTTCGACCGTATGGTCTTCTTCAGATTCAGAAGACCACATGGTCGAAACGTCATTCTGTGCTAAAGAAAAGAAAATAAAACGAAAAAGAAGTTCTTACAGAGAAGCATAGGTGACTAAAAGTGCTGGCCCCAAGAGAGACGACTCCGTCCCCTCTGAAGGCAGATCTTGGAGCTCTACTGTTGGACCTGTTCTGCTTTATGGAAGTGCTGGTGGAGCCTTGCCATGTAGAATTGTATAAACCAGGCACACGTCAGTGTGTTTTATTACGTTTACCCAACTAAGGAATTTATACTTATCGACTTGACCCTCCACACAACACAAGTACCACCACCTCTAGTCAACAGATCAATGCCAGTTGACATGTATATTGAAAATGATTGTTGTAAGAGGCCATTAATTAGACGCAAAGGTATTGATTATTGATTTGTGGACTATTGTCCAGTCAGTGTTTCACACCAATTCATTCAGATGATGAAGCTACACTCTTACATAAGTGTTTTTTTTCTTTCAGTATAGCTCTCTCTCTCTCTCTCTTTCTCTCTCTCTCTCTCACTCACAGAAATACAACAGGCATACACATCCCTTTTTTGTCTTCTCTGTCTTGTTCTGTCTCTCTTTTGCACTCTCTGTTCTCTCAGTGTGTGTGTGTGTGTGTGTGTGTAAGACTGTAAATGTGTGAGAGGCCATCGAGCTGCTTTGATCCAGCACAGCTCCCTAAAGCCCTCTTCACTTCAGGCTCTCTCTCTCTCTCTCTCTCTCTCTCTCTCTCTCTCTCTCTCTCTCTCTCCTCTGCTTTGTTTTTGTTTGTTGTTTGTTGTTGTGATGAAAGTCCAGTGAACTCAATGAACTTCAGCTCTGAGAGTCAGAAACATCTCTCTCCACGACACTCTCAAACCCCCACCGCCGCCTCCACAGCCACTGCACACTTGCGACTTCTCGGCTGCATCGTAAAAGAGGACTTCCCTCAATGTACTTTCCGAGAATGAAAATAAAGGTTTCAATCAATAAACACTTGACCCTCCGCACAGTGAGCTCTCAGATATGGCAGCCCAGCCGCGCTGTGTCTGGAGCCGTCGTGTGACCTTGCACAGAGGGCAGCCGCAGCCTTTGAGATTTCCTCCAGATCTCGAGTTTCCCAGGCTTTGCTTCGAGGAGACAGTGCACCTCGTGTGAGGAGAGGCTACGAGGGCCTGTGCACCTGGTGGAGAGGTGGGGTCAGTCGCCCGGCCGCCTGGCCGGCCAGCGCAGCTGTGAAAATATTGCCGGAGGAGCAGGTAGGAGCGGAGCGGAGCAGCCGAGGGCCACAGGAAGCTCTGGACCCTGCTGGCCTGCGCTCCCATGAATGGCTTGGCCTCCGTCCTGCCGTTGGCCACGGCAGCAACAGCAACAGCTACAGCAGCCGGGCCCTAATCTGGGCTGAAGGTCTTGGGCGGCTCCCTGTTTTTAAAGATGTTTGTTTTTTTTTTCCTCAGGCAAGAAAAAAGGGGATTTGTATTTTATCAATCATCCGATCTGAGACTGTATGCTTCATTCATTAGAGTAGAGTGGGCCCTGGGCTGGCGACGGCAGCTGCTGCTGCGGCTAACGGTCCAGCTAGCGTGGGGAGCTCCGGTCAGCAGGGAGGGAGATGGCCAGTGCTGGCACTCGCCTCACACACACGCCTGAGAAACAGCTGTGTGGACAACATCAAAGGCTCCAAACTCTCTCTTTCGCTCGCTCTCACACTCACACACACACACACACACAGAAAGCTACGCTGATGGATTGAGCAGATAAAGTCATTTTTTTATTATTTTCACACAAGTGCGTCAGTGGTGGGATTGTAAAATGCTTGTTCAAGACAGCAACTGATTCCAGAACAGATTTGGGCCAGATCAAAGCCCAGCTGTTGCCTGCTTCTGCCCCCTGATCAACAACAGGGCAGTTATTATGGAAAACAGAATGCATAGGACCGTTTGCATCAAACAATCTAGATGAGGCCTAGATGCTCATTTCCATATAATCACATAATTGTTGAGTGCTATGTTCTTTTATGTCCCCATTACATTGCCCCGGTTTATTTGACTTTAAAAATAGTCAAAAATAAAATTCCTTACAGTAATATGTAGCAGTGGCCTAGTCAGTCCTCCACTGGAAAAGGCTGAGCAGCGGCATGGCTTGCCTTCAGACGCTGTTCTCTGTGAAGTGTTCTGCGTGAAAGGGAGATCAATATCGGACTCCTTCTCTATTTCTTCTGCACATGCAGCTCATTCACTCAGTGTTGAGTGTGTGTGTGGCTACCAATTCATTTGTGAACAGGATGCCAACTTATTCCTGTAAGAAATGTATTGAACCAAGTGAACAGAAACATTTCATCTGCTAACCTAGCAATAAATATAGGCGTGTGTGTGTGTGTGCGCGCGTTTGTGCGTATGTGTATGTGTGTTTGTGTGTGTGTGTATTCTTACAACTACAGCTAGGATGGCAAAGCCTTATTCCCAGATCTGTGTTATACATTTGATGAAGTATATACAAGTAACCACTTCACTTGAAATGCTCAGTCATGTGAATGACCCTTGGATATGTATTGTACACGTAAAAAGGACATCCTCAGAAACAAAGCCTTGCTGCACCCCCCCCCCCCCCACACACACACACCCACCAATTGTTTCAGTCAGTCTCACCCATCACAGTGCCGCTCATGCAAATTAATTATATGTATGTGTGTATACAATATACATACACACACACACACACACATACTGTACATACACACACACACACACACATATACATACACACACACACACGCACACACGCACACGCACACACACACACACACACACACACACACACATATACATAGCCTACACATACACACACACACACAGTCATTGGGTCATGCATGCTGCCATGTGTAGGATACTGAGCAGGGAGAGTTTCCTTGGGCCTGCAGGCTGCACATCCTCAGGAACAGGTCTTGTGGCCAGCTAGCCGGCTCACCCCGCTGATTGTTTTAATAATGGCTCTCGGGGTCTCTCTCTCTCGCTCTTTCTCTTTCTCTGGCTCTCTTTCTCTCTCTCTTCCTCTCTCTCTCCTCTCTGGCTCTCTCTTTCTGTCTCTCTCTTTCTCTGGCTCTCTTTCTCTCTCTTGCTCTCTCTCTTTCTCTGTCTCTCTTTCTGTCTCTCTTTTTCTCTGGCTCTCTCTCTCTATTTGTCTCTCTCTCCACTCTCTCTCTCTCTCTCTCTCTCTCTCTCTCTCTCCGCTCCGCTCTGTGGTTCCCTGGAGTCCCACGTTGCTGGCCACTTCAGTGTAGCTGTGACGCACTTAGCCTGGGCAGCCCCACTCCACCAACACACACACACACACACACTCTCTCTCTCTCTCTCTCTCTCTCTCTCTTTCACTCTTTCTCTCTCTCTCTCAAGTTCTCTGAAAGTTCCACAACTCTATTGTTTCCCAGAGCTCTTGTCATGTGTTTTGTGTGTGTGTGTGTGTGAGAGAGAGAGAGAGTGTGTGTGTCTGTGTGTGTGTGTGTGTGTGTGTGTAAGGGAGGAAGCCTGTTCTCTCTCTCACTCTCTTTCTCCATTTAATGCTGTATTTTCACACGGGCACATGGCCACTGTGGAAGTGTACACACACACACACACACACACACACACACACACACACACACACACACACACACACGGGCTAAGGGATGAATGCGAGGCGACGTTACGAGCTCTGTGTGAGTGTCAGGGCCACTTGTTTGACCCAGTTTCCAGCACTAGTGCCCAGCTGGAGAGAGAGCCCCACTTGGTGGCCAGCCAGAGCAGACATCCAGACATCTGGGCATGTGCTGATAGCCCCAGCAGTGCTGCGCTGTCACCAGCTCGGCCTGTCTATCTGTCCAGCATGCATGGCATCCCTGCTCTGCCTATCTATCTATCTATCTATCTGCCTATCTATCTATATATCTATCTGTCTGTCTGTTTACATACTGTATCTATCTATCTATCTATCTATCTATTTACCTATCTATCTATCTATATATCTATCTTTCTATCTATCTATCTATCTATTTACTTAGCACAAATCACTGATACTAGACAGGTGTGTTGTTACGATACAAATGCTAATTTACATGTATTATACTGCTACTTCAAGAGGGATGTTTTAAATCAGGATTTTATTAAAACACACTGTATCCCTTTTCTGCCTATCTATCTATCTATCTATCTATTGATACATGTCTAGCACAAATCACTGATACTAGACAAATGTTACAACACTTCATTTTATTAATACCGCTACTTTGTATGAAGGATGTTGTAATCAGGTTTTTGTTAAAAGCTGTCTTTTGTTATCAAGAATCTAAAGATTCATGTTATTTTGTTTGTTCTTTTACCACTTTGATGACTGATATTGATGAATGTTGCCATGGCATCCTTTCATGACTGGTATCTAAATAATTAGGCAGGAAGTGGCCATCCCCACACTGTTCCCACTAAGGTGGGAGCTGTTGTCCAAGGAGTTGTCCAAAATGTCTTGGTTACTGCTGAAGCATTCAGAGTTTCTTTCAGTGGAACTAAGGGACCAAGCCCAGCTCGGGGATGGCCCCTTCCTGTTCCAACATGACTGTGCACCAGTGCACAAAGCAAGGTCCATAAAGACATGGATGACAAAGTTTGGTGTGGATAAACTTGACTGACCTGCACAGAGTCCTGACCTCAACCCAACAGAACACCTTTGGGATGAATTAGAATGGATCCTGAGAGTCAGTCTCCTCGTCCAACATCAGTGTGTGACCTCACAAATGCACTTCTGGAAGAATGGTCAAAAATTCCCATAAACACACTCCTAAACCTTGTGGAAAGCCTTCCCCGAAGAGTTGAAGCTGTCATAGATAGATAGATAGATAGATAGATAGATACTTTATTGATCCCCAAGGGGAAATTCAAGGTCACAGCAGCTTAAGACACCACACACAACATACACTACTAATGCAAGCAGGATGATACAAAGCAAATCAACATGACTGAAAGAGCAGTAAAATACCAAATATAAAGCTGCACAGGGTACTGACTTCATAAGCCTAATGGATTAAGAATGGAATGTGGCTGAAGTTCATCTGTGAGTTAAGGCAATATATTATAGTGTATCTATCTGTGGCCTAAACGTATTCACTAATTCATTCCAGTCTGCCCATCCTAATGTGCCCATCTCTCTTCCCATCCATACTTGACCTTCTCCATGTGGGCTATTGCTTATGTTTTCACCACTTTCACTCTCCTACCTAGATGTGGGTCTGCAATGTTTTAGCCTCTCTTGTTTTTAACCACTACGCTCTGTCTCTCACTCCACAAAGGAGTACTGTGCCAACAAGGAAACATGCGCGAGGGAAACAGTTCACGGGCCTGAGCGCGGGAATTTCCCCCGTTATCACGGGTGCGTCCTTCAGCCCCACATTTTGCCGTTTCCTTAATTCCAACTCATTTCTTAGTCACCTGATTCCGAACAAAGTGACACATAGACCAATTATGAAATATAAACATGTCATTAAATAATGTAATCTAAAATTATATGGCAATAATAACAATGATATAATCATTGTAATTGACATCTCTGATATAGCCTCAATTGCAAAATCATGTCGGTTTATCCTTTTAAAACATTAGGAAGATCAGACCTTATTTGACACTATATTACACACAATGTCTTGTACAGGTCATGGTTATCTCCAAGCTGGACTATTGTAATTGACTGTTAGCTGGCCTACCTGCTTGTGTAGTAAGATCGTTACAACTGATCAGAATGCTGCAGAAAGCAACTCATGCAGAGACATACAGTACAACTCCTCTCATAGTTACTCTGCAATGGCTCCCTTTAGTGGCCAGAATTACATTTAAATCTCCCACTTTGGCCTATAGGACAATGGCCTGATCTGATCCCTTCTATCTTAATTCAATGATGTATATCCTCAACCGCCCATTGTGTCGATGAGCATCGGTTGTGTAGGCCTATTTCAGCCATAAACGCGTTTCTTATGTGTTATGGTTTTATAATAGGCCTATTTAGTTTTTTTGTATTAGACTATCGATTAAATTGACGTTGTTGTGTATTATTGTTATTCTCCTTATTGTTAAATGCTTTTTGTATTGTTGATTTGTATGTCGTTTTGGACAAAAGCGTCTGCTAAATACCATAACCATAATCGTATACATTTTGCTCACTTCAAATAACACTAGACTATATTGTTTGAAATAGCACTAGACTATAGTGTTTGAAATAGCACTAGACTATAGTGCTTGAAATAACACTAGACTATATTGTTTGAAAACCTTTTTTGTTGTTGTTGTTTTTTTCCGGGGATGGTGGTGTTAGCGGTCATCTAACTATGTCCTTCCACGCAAGGTCAAGCTCGTTGGTAGGCCTATCAGGAGACAAAGTCAGAAAACCAAAACCCTGCCGCATCCAAAATTCGGTAATGGATGTTGAACACTACGAGTACCGTCATTCTCCGCGAAATTGTTTCCGGAGAGCGCGAGGTGGGGAGAGGTCGGTTGCGCCACCACGCCCCCTCTGCTGCGAGGGCGCGCGGATCCGGGATCGGTGTAGCTCGCTCTCGCGCTGCGGGGAGGAAGTTGGAGGGAGATGGACTGAACTCTCTGTCCGTGGAGCAGCGCGCAAGTTGTCACCCGTCCGTGAGAGGAGGATAGTGTGAGTAAAACTAGATCCGCTGTCTTTTCTCTTCTGTTGACCTGAATGTTCCTGCTACATCGCAGAAGCGCAGCCTACGTTTATTTATTTTATTTTGCGACGGTAGGCTAGGCTACAGAATTAGATAATTCTTAATGCGAGCTGCCCTGTGGCGATGCGGTTGGATAGCTAGCCTGCTGTATGCAAAACCTGTCGCTGTCAGCCCTATACTACAGTAACCTTGACGCTGATCTGAAAGCAGTGGATTCCGGGCTGTTTGCACTTTGGGGAGCTTCAGGACATTTTCCACTGGTCAGTGTGTCAGCTACGTGATAGGCTGTAATTATATCCATGAAGGTGGCCGACAGTCTGCTTTGGTCACAGATGTTGTGAAATTCTCAAAAAAAATTGACAGCTGTCATCGTGTGAAGACGGCCGTCTTGATTCGGATACACCGTTTTTTCTTCGCAGTCTATTTAAATCAGAGTGCACGTCGAAAGTATCTACGTGTTAAACTGAAATTGGTGTTAAAATGACCGACAAAGCACACGAGAAACGGGTAACTTTCCCCGACTCATCAGGTAGCTCGCGGCACACCTAAGTTTCCCTGCGCATTCCTGTGCAGAGAGGTGTGCGATGTGACGTCACTGTGGTTATTGCATGTTTCGCCCTCGGCTGCCTCATCTCTGAGACAGACGGGCTTTTAGCAACGTAAGGTAACGGAGGAGCATATTTGCATGTTAGACTCAGTCGTTTACAGACCAATTTGTAACGCTTGAGGGTATAGTTTAAATAAGGTCGTCCCTCACTGGCCTCGGAATGAGAATGGATTGGGCTGTTGCATGTGTAGTGAAAATAGCGGTTTACATCATGCTAAAGACCTAGTGAATTTTGAGTTTGTGTTTGAGTTTGGGGCCCCATTTTGGTGGCCCCATTATCAAAACATCCCTTCTCCATAACAAGAAACAAGTTGTTCTGTCTTTCTTTGTATCTGGTTTGTTTTCTTATTCTCTATTAACTGGGAGCAATGTATCCACAGCAAGCTGCAATTTACTTCCACAAAAAGCAGCGTGTGCTCCTTCAGCTGTCTCTGGACATGCAGCTAATTTTTCACATGCAACTCAGGATTGAGTTACATTGTGTTGTTTTGTTTAGTATTTAATAGAGATCACATTATGTTCTTGGATGTGCTTAAGAGTTTGAGGCTGTACCATTGCACTAATTATTTGTGTTAACATGAGATGGTTGTGCATGTTTCCCTATTGTATGTGTGTGCAGTGGGGGCATGTTCCCCTATGTACTGTATGTGTGTGCAGTGGGGGCATGTTTCCCTGTGTGTGTGCAGTGGGGGCATGTTTCCCTATGTGTGTGCAGTGGGGGCATGTTTCCCTATATGTGTGCAGTGGGGGCATGTACTGTATGAGCTAGTGGGGGCATTTGTGCAACGTGAGGTGGAGGCCTGTACAGAGAGTTTCACGTTGAACCGACACTGTTTGCACAAAGCCACACAGAGGTAGAGAAGGGGCTTTGGCCTAGCACCTCAGTATTAAACGTGCACACACACACACACACACACACACACACACACACACACACACACACACACACACACACACACACACACACACACACACACACACACACACACACACACACACACACACACACACACACATACTCTCTCTCTCTCTCTCCCTCACACACACACACTCACATACCCACAGACTGCTTCACACTCTGCAAAGATTATCAGGTCATAGTTCAAACTTGTTTAGCAAGATTTCCTAAAGGACCAAAAAGCCCCTATGCACAACAAAACAACTGAATTTAGGAGCCAAGCTGTGAAGTCCAAATCTCTGGTCTGGAGTACAGCTCTGAAGCTCTGAAGGCAGTGCGTGCGTGCGTGCGTTTGTGTGCTAGGACCAACAAATGCTACTGGTCTGACATGGCACTCAACGTCACTATTCTATTCTATTCTATTCTATCAGTTATATTAATTTGTTCTAATCTGTTCTGTTCAGGTCTATTATTGTGTTGTGTTCGGTGGTATGTTATGAGTCAAGATGAAAGGATAGGGTCTGATGACCGTATGGGTCCTGGAGTACTACATGTCCCAGAAGGACTACATGTCCCAGAATGCCACATTTCCTAAATGAGTCATTAAGAGCCATTCAAAGCTCCTGTGTCAGTGTGGTGCCGGAGTGTGACTGTTGTTGATTTAGTTCTCCTGGTGCCCTACCAGTCCATCCTGTACTACAGACGAGATCTGAGTGATTTATGACGCACTAATTACAGTTTAATAAGTGTGTCACCGTGCTGCACTTACAGTTCACATTTGGAAACAGATAATTATGCAGAGCAGCTTCAATTCTCAGATCACTTTAGGCAGAGACATTTCCCTTGCTTTAAGCCCTGGTGCTGTGCAATAAGGGCTGTTCTTCTCGGGTCACCTTAACCCAGACTCGGGTCACCTTAACCCAGACCCAATGGCATCACTGGTCACCTTAACCCAGACTCGGGTCACCTTAACCCAGACCCAATGGCATCACTGGTCACCTTAACCCAGACTCGGGTCACCTTAACCCAGACCCAATGGCATCACTGGTCACCTTAACCCAGACTCCATGGCATCACTAGTCACCTTAACCCAGACTTGGGTCACCTTAACCCAGACCCAATGGCATCTCGGGCAGATGGGACGGGAGGGAGGTTCCCGTGGCGCCCGTGGCATCCTGTCACTCGGATACTACGCTGTTGACGTAGAGCCGTACCTGCCATACCTGCCGTCGCTAGCTGTGACGTGACGCATGTCTGGAACGCGATCTCCAGGAATGATTTGAACACTTCCGCCCGAGCCTGTACTCATCTGGAGGTAGAAATCCGGTGGGGCAGGTCGGGCTATTTCAGGCATTTCTGGCAACAGTGTTGTTTATGAGGACGATATTCCCAGCCAGACACGATCCTGATGATGAGCTGCGCTCCTCCACGTACAGTAGCTCACTACTCCGCTCTGGCTCTCGGCCTTACTGTACTGGAGAAGAGGCTACTCCGCTCAACGGCTCTTTGGATAACAGTGTCAGCTAAACACACACACACATAAATAAATAAATAACAAGGGGCACCTGGGGTCATTTGCCCTGGCCAGAGAATACTTTTGAATATCTGTGTGTTTTCTTGAGAATGCTTTTGAATATTTGTGCGTTTTCTCGGTGAGGCAACTGTGTGTGTTTGGGGCACCTACTGTAAGGTCATTTGCCCTGGCCAGAGAATGCTTTTGACTATCCGTGCGTTCTCTTGGCGAGGCGGCGGTGTGTGTGTGTGCATGGCACCTGTGAGGGCATGTCATGTGGGGTTTGTGGTGGGAGGGCTGGGGTCTGGGCTGAGGTCTGGTCTGGGGCCAGTGTGGCGGCCGGGGGGCAGACGTGGGCGAGCGCTGGAGAGACGTGTCTCTGTTCAACCAGCCGGAGATGTGCTTTCGCTTTCAGCCAACTCCACTGAGACTCCAGACAGCAGATGGGTGCATTACACTGGAACACGTCTAATTTAACCATTAACTTGGAGAATATTTACGCTTTATTCATACATCTCTCCTCACATTACTTGTCCTTGGTAAAGC
>NC_084996.1:26237057-26247057 GCF_963854185.1 Sardina pilchardus
GTTAGCGCATCGGGCTTGTAACCGGAGGGTTGCTGGTTCGATCCCCGATCAGTCCACCACGGCTGAAGTGCCCTTGAGCAAGGCACCTAACCCCTCACTGCTCCTCGAGCGCCGCTGGTTGGGCAGGCAGCTCACTGCTCTGGGTTGTGTGATTCACCTCACTGTGTGTTCACTGTGTGCTGTGTGTTCACTAATTCGGTTAAATGCAGAGAACTGAATTTCCCTCACGGGATCAAAAAAGTATATATTATTATTATTATTATTATTATTATTCTTTTGGAATGAATGAAGTGTGATAGTGAGAGTGTGTTGAATGAATTGAGGTGCAGTTGGGGTGTGTCCCAGTTAAGATGTCTGATCTATGTCGTGATCTGTAGGACTGCTGCTGCTCATCAAAGGACTCTTGTTATTGTTGAGGAGTCAGAGTAGCGTCTCAGTCTTGCTCCTGTGCAGACCTGTTGCTCCCACAGTAGAGAGTAGAGAGTGACTGGGTGGACTCTACTTCCCTAAAGGAAAACGTGGACATGCTGTAGAAACATACTGAGATAAAACAGCAACATGTACAGCAAGTTACAGTCCAGACAGGATCTGTTTCTGCAACTGAGCCATTCCAGTTCAGAGCCAGATCCATTCTAGAACCGAGCCAGATTCATTCCCGTTCAGAGCCAGAGCCGCTTTACATGAGGCCCAGATCTGATGCAGTTGGTCACTACATGGGTCCTCTAGGTGTTCTAAGCTCAAGGTCACAGGTCGTCTCCACGGATATCCCCCAGTGCTTCCTGACCCCTCAGTGATTGGATGGAAGCGGGGGGGGGGGGGGGGGGGGGGGGGCTCAATAAATGTCAGGAAGCCTTGTTGGCTGGAGCGGGGCAAAGCTCAGAGGTGGTTTCTGCATGAACATTTCCAGAACCGCACACACCGTCACTGCCCACAGCTCGCCCTGCTTCTCCATTTCTTATTCTCTGCACCCCCTCTTTTGCTCTCCCCTCTTTACTTCCATTCCCCTCCTTTCCCAACATTTCTCTCTCCTTTCCCAATACTAGTCTATCCTATGCCAATGCCACACTCTCCTTTCCCAACACCACTCTCTCCTTTCCCAATACTACTCTCCTCCTTTCCCAACACTTCTCTCTCCTTTCCCAATACTACTCTCTTCTTTCCCAATGCCACTCTCTCCTCCTTTCCCAACGCCACTCTCTCCTTTCCCAATATTACTCTCTCCTTCCCAATACTACTCTCTCCTTTCCCAACACCACTCTCTCCTTTCCCAACACCACTCTCTCCTTTCCCAATACTACTCTCTCCTTTCCCAACACTTCTCTCTCCTTTCCTAATATTACTCTCTCCTTCCCAATACTACTCTTTCCTTTCCCAACACCTCTCTCTCCTTTCCTAATATTACTCTCTCCTTCCCAATACTACTCTTTCCTTTCCCAACACTTCTCTCTCCTTTCCCAACATTACTCTCTCCTTCCCAATACTACTCTCTCCTTTCCCAACACTACTCTCTCCTTTCCCAATATTACCCTCTCCTTTCCCAATACTACTCTCTCCTTTCCCAATATTACTCTCTCCTTCCCAATACTACTCTCTCCTCCCTCCTTTCCCAATATTACTCTCTCCTTTCCCAATACTACTCTCTCCTTTCCCAATATTACTCTCTCCTTTCCCAATACTACTCTCTCCTCCCTCCTTTCCCAAATCTTCTCTCCTCTCCACTGCTGTGCTGTGTTCAGTGCTGCTCTCTGTAATTTATGGAAAGCCATTTCTGAGGAGATTATGGCACGGGGGCCGTAGCCTTGGGTGACCCCCCTGCGTCTGGCACCCGACTGCCGTGTCATGGCATTCTAGCTGGAAGTGTGTGTGTGGCAACGGGAACGCGCGGGCTCCAGTGGCTCTGGGAGACGGCATGTGAGCGTGAGCAGTGAGCAGTGAGCAGTGGTTACGGCCCCCACAGCCTCTTGGGGTTTCACCAGAGCTGAGCAGTGAGCAGTGGTTACGGGCCACCACGGCCTCTTGGGGTTTCACTAGAGCTGAGCTGCTCAGTGACGGTCTGAAGGTCCTGATCCTCCTCTCTGGTGCGGGTGGGCAGGGAACAGACTCAGGGGCACACGGGAGAAACAGATGTGGACTGGATGGCCAACTGTCGAAATGGATCTATTTCTTTGTACTCTTACCGGACATTCAAGAGTAATGTGCTAAACATGCAGGAGGTGCAGAGCAGTGCTAAAACATAGTGTTGGGTTTTGGAATGTGATTAGAACAACTGGGATATAGGTTTTGTGTGCTTGGCAAGGTGCATTATGGGTAACATAGTCCAGGAAGTGTAGATACAGCTTGAGGAACAGAAGGAAACAGTGTGATAGTCATTAGTGGTCAGGGCTTAGTACTTTCATGTACTTTCACACCCACTGCTCTGTGTGTCTGCAAGCCACGGGACGATAAACAGCCAACTCTGTCACGAGAACAAATCGGTCATCGCTCATTGAAGAAGGACGGTATCGTTAAATTGGGTGTTTATCCCTGAGCATCGTGGTCTGCTCTGAGCCAGGAGCCAAGTAGAGAACACTCCCCTGCATCACATTAACCTGGGACAGGAGAGCGAGAGGGAAAGGTAACTCGGGGTCATTGGCCTGCTGGTGAATCTCATGATCATGACAGAACCGGACAGACAAGTGTCTGTTGTGTCGGCCTCTGTCATTTACCACAAAATTCGGTGGAAAATCTCCAGGAAATACCAGGCGGCTGTCGGGAGGCAAATAAGCATGGCTGGCCTGGAAGCACGAGGAAGTGACCTCACATCGAGGAAGTGACCTCAATCACATCGCTTAGATTTTATTCTGATGTGTCAGTGACTAGTAATGAAGCTCACTTAAAACACACAGAGAGAACTTCATTTCTACATTTATGTCTTTTTCTTTTCCACTTATTTGGGTTTATTCTCTCTTGCTCTCTCAGATTTGTCCTGTGTTTGCGTGTGAGTGAGTGTGTGTGTGTGTGTGTGTGTGTGTGTGTGTGTGTGTGTGTGTGTCACCAGAGTGTGTGTCTTTTTTATAGTAGTCTTTTTGTTACTATCAATAAAGGTAACTCGAATAAAAGTCAAACTTTCCCTCTCTCTCTCTCTCTCTCTCTCTCTCTCTCTCTCTCCCCCTCTCCCCCCCAGTGGAATGAGCCGGCCCAGAGATGCCTTACGTCGACCGACAGAACCGTATCTGTGGCTTCCTGGACATTGAGGAGATCGAGAACAGCGGCAAGTTCCTGCGCCGCTACTTCATCCTGGACACAACACAGGGCAGCCTGGTATGGTTCATGGACAACCCGCAGGTAAGAGCACACACACACACACACACACACACACACACACACACACACAACACAGGGCAGCCTGGTATGGTTCATGGACAACCCGCAGGTAAGAACACACACACACACACATACACACTCACACACACACACACACACACACACACACACACACAATGCAGAGCAGGCTGGTGTGGCTCATGGATAAGCTGGTGGTGAGAACATGGCCACATGTAAGGGCACCATGCCTGTGTAGCTGGACTTACTGTCTGGGGGACGCTGATGCAGAAGCTGGTCCTCCATCCACCTCTCTCTCTCTCTGAAGCCTGTCTCCTCTGGTCCTCCATCACCCTCTGCTCTCTCTCTGAAGCCTGTCTCCTCTCATCCTCTCTGCCTCTGCTCTCTCTCTCTGAAGCCTGTCTCCTCTCGTCCTCCATCACTCTCTCTCTCTCTCTGAAGCCTGTCTCCTCTCATCCTCCATCACCCTCTCTCTCTCTCTGAAGCCTGTCTCCTCTCGTCCTCTCAGCCCCTGCTCTCTCTCTCTGAAGCCTGTCTCCTCTCGTCCTCTCAGCCCCTGCTCTCTCAAGGCCCGCATTAGTGTGCTGCTAATTAACGGGCCTTATATAATGACCAGCGAGCACATCAGCCCGGTCGTAGCTCTTACGTCATGTTGAGGTCCTGTGTCCCACTCTTTATTACATCAGCTAGATGTTCTATTACATTAAGTTGAGGTCCTGTGCCCCACTCTCTCTTTTACATCATGTTGAGGTTCTGCAAGTCTGTTACATGATGTTGAGGTCTTGTGTTCCACTGTCTTTGTTGCATCATATTGAGGTCCCGTGTTCCACTCTCTTTGTTGCATCATATTGAGGTCTTGTGTTCCACTCTCTTTGTTGCATTATATTGAGGTCCTGTGTTCCACTCTCTTTGTTGCATCATATTGAGGTCTTGTGTTCCACTCTCTTTGTTGCATCATATTGAGGTCCCGTGTTCCACTCTCTTTGTTGCATCATATTGAGGTCTTGTGTTCCACTCTCTTTGTTGCATCATGTTGAGGTCTTGTGTTCCACTCTCTTTGTTGCATCATGTTGAGGTCCCGTGTTCCACAGCTGCCCCACAGCTGACACTACTACTTGTGTCTTTATCAGGGACTTCTCCTGGAATCCCCCCTATCCTCTATCCATTCTTACTTTCTCTTTATCTGTCCATTCATACTTTCTCTTTCTTTCTCTGTTCCTACTTTTCCTTTCTCTTTTCTTTCTCCCTCTTTCTCTCTGTCTCTCTGTGTCTACTGTATCCCTCTTGTCTGTTTCTTTCTCTCTGCTGCTCCTTTTCTCTCTACCAACCCTCTCTCTCCTCTCTCACTCTGTTCTGTCTCTCTCCTCTCACTATGTCCCTCTTTCCCTCTTGTAATGTAGTTGTGTGATGGAGTCGATTGATCTGCTGGGTGTGTTAGACCACTCTGGTCTCGTTAGACACACACACACACACACACACACACACACACACACACACACACACACACACACACACACACACAGACCAGGGTCCTCTGGGAGCTGTGGCCACAGCCACCACTCTGAAGCAACAAGCGTCAGGTTACCAAGCGCTCTCTCACACACACACACACACACACACACACACACACACACACACACACACACACACACACACACACACTGGGCGGTAGCCTGTAATGTGTATCTGGAGCATCTGTAGAGTGGTCTAGACATCTGGCTGTCTGTGCATCTGGTCCCTCATGCAGCACTTCAGAGGTGTGGGCAGATGAGGGTCACTGATCGTGTCATACGGATAACAGCACACATATTACTCACATTATAACACACTAGCACTACGGCACTGACCCTAACACACTAGCGCTCATATTATAACACACTACCACTACAACACTGTCATATTATAACACACCATCACTACAGCACTGCCAATGACCCTCAATGTACACGCCAGCTGTCCACTGAGATCTAGATAGATAGATAGATAGATACTTTATTGATCCCCAATGGGAAATTCAGATCTCTGATCTGATGTATAGTGATAGTGTATACGCAGGCCAGCTGATCTCTGATCTGATGTATAGTGATAGTGTATACTAGGGGTGTAAATATTAATCGATTTGTATCGATGCATCGATTCTACAGCCGACGATTCAATGCATCGATACGTCCGCAAGATAATCGATTAGTATATTTATTTTAATATTTTGCCGTTATTTTCAGCATCCGCTCGTATGCGTAGCCTACTACCTAGGCTACTCCTAATCTGCGGGTAGCGCTATCCTCATTATTGTCTTCTACTTTATAGCCTAGTAGGGGTTTAAAATTGGCACCCTCTGCCACTCGCCAAATGTGAGTGAAAATCTGCATTGGCGAGTAGCCTAGAATTAAAAAGTCAGGCGGGTTGTTGACATGCTTCACTGTAACAAAGCGTATAGGCTGCGAATTTTGTCATCATGGCATGAGTGTGTACGTTTTGCATTTAGTGACCCTCACTGTTAGGCCTACCATAGCTTCACCTGATGCACACGTTTTTTCCCTGTGGAAAACAGCTGATGGATTCGTCAGATCAAGTGAGCACGCTAACAGTGATGTTAGTCATTATTATAGGTCTATGCAATGCCATTTGGCCAATGCATTCTAGAGACCTCAATCTTGATTTTACTCATGTTTTAGTTACTGTGTCGTTTTACAAGTTAGGCTACGTGTTCTGAACATTTCTGTGTTCTAGCAGGTGATATTTAATAACAGTTATTAGGACGAAGTGGAATTGGAGAAACGAGTGTTCAAACGAATCAATTTAAAGTTTTGGGGAATCTTCACGTTTATCCCGTTAGTTAAACATGCTTCAGATTATGATTTGTGTTCGTTTCCCATACTGTATGTTCCCATACTGTATGTTCCTTAGATTCAGAAAAGTCCTCCAGTTGTGGACTGATTTATTTTTAACAGCAACTATCATAGTAGCCTACCGCTACATAATAGGCTACCATGACACGGCCAGGGAATCTTTGCAACTTCAGAACGTTTTCACAAGTTCACGTCCTTAAAGTGACAGACACCTATTTAATCTCGCATCGCCAATACAGTGAAGGCTGCCTATGACTTAAATTACCTAAAGTTAAACGTTTAGCTATTTAATATTCTAATATTGATTACACACAAAATGCATATGCAATAGCAGATATATTGGGCCTACAGTTTGTATTAGGTTATCTCACAGTCAGCAGGTAGCCTATGTCACAGCGTGTGGAGGAAGAAACTGCACTAAAAGTTTTGTGGCTGGTAGAAAGATAATTTGGCCCTGTTTATACCGTAACATACACATCATGTGAATAGAATAGGCTACTGTTTCTGTATTCTCAATAAAAGGCAAATGATTTCTATTTTTCTAGATTTTTTAAAACTTAATAGATATCATGTAAAAATCGAATCGAATCGAATCGAATCGTATCGGTGGGATTTTTTAAATAATCGAAAAGAATCGAATGGCTGGCCTAGGAAATCGATATCGTATCGAATCGGCATGAAGGCTCCGATTTACACCCCTAGTGTATACGCAGGTCAGCTGATCTCTGATCTGATGTATAGTGATAGTGTATACGCAGGCCAGCTGATCTCTGATCTGATGTATAGTGATAGTGTATACGCAGGCCAGCTGATCTCTGATCTGATGTATAGTGATAGTGTATACGCAGGCCAGCTGATCTCTGATCTGATGTATAGTGATAGTTAGTGAGTGTATACGCATCTCAGCGGCAGGTCATCTGTCCACAGGTGTTTCTGATGGGATCTGATGCATTCACAGTGTCATCTGCTTGACTCGCATCAGGAAGGACTGATGGCCAATGCTGCTTCATTTGCTTGCAAGATAAAACATCTCCACATCCACTGTACGTGTAGTGCCTATCTCTGTGTGTGTGTGTGTGTGTGTGGGGAAGTCCTTCTACGCCCTGGAGACACAAAAAATACACAAAAAAGAGGAAAAGACACTGCCTAAATTGTGCCGTGTGTGGATATCGGCTGAGTCCCTGACAGGGCTGGGGCTGCCCATAGGGCTGGAGAGGGTTGGCCTGTGCTGGGGCTGCCCATAAGGCTGGACAGGGTTGGCCTGTGCTGGGGCTGCCCATAAGACTGGCCTGTGCTGGGGCTGCCCATAAGATTGGCCTGTGCTGGGGCTGCCCATAAGATTGGCCTGTGCTGGGGCTGCCCATAAGACTGGCCTGAGCTGGGGCTGCCCATAAGGCTGGACAGGGCTGGGGCCTGGGAAGCGGTCAGTGGGGATGGGCTAATGTGATTTGGAGTGATCTGCTGAGTGTTGTGTGTCCACTGAAGCTGCTGTTCAGCGTCTGCGTTTAGGAGCTGACTGGCCCGCCGCACACAAATACAATCAGCACTACAGCGACATCTGACACCTCCACTCCTCCGCAGAATCCACACAATACACACACACCCCTCCCCCACACCACACACACACACACTCTCTACACCACACACACACTCTCTCTGTACCACACACACCTCCACTCCCCCGCAGAATCCGCACAATACACACCCTCCACCCTCTACACCCCCCCCAACTCTCTACACCACACACACGCACTCTCTACACCACACACACCTCCACTCCTCCGCAGAATCCACTCAATACACACCCTCCACCCTCCACTCTCTACACTCCCTTCCTCACCCCCCCCCAACTCTCTACACCACACACACACTCTCTACACCACACACACCCTCTACACCAAAGAATCCGCAGAATATACTCCCCCCCCACCCTCTACAACCCCCCCCCCCCCCCCCCGAACTCTCTACATCACACACCACACCACCCACCCTCTACACCACACACACACGCACACACCCCACTCTCTACATCACACACTCTTTCCACCACTCTCAAGTCTTAGTGGTCGTTCAGACCCAGGGCTAGCACTTTGAGGTAATTTCAGTTGTTTTTATGTCTTTTCCACCTTTTTTTTGGCCAACAATTTAGGCTGGTCTCACTTGGAAGCCTTGACCTCCCACCCTGACTCTAGAGCAGCAGAATCCCGCCCCAGAGAGGGCGGCTAGAGTGCTCCACGCAGGCCAAGTGAGAGGCTAGCTGAGCGAACGTGTGTGTGTGTGTGTGTGTGTGATGGGGGAGATGGAGGGACTTTGCCCCAGAGAGGGCGGCTAGAGTGCTCCCCGCAGGCCAAGGGAGAGCACCGGTCAGCTCTAGAGGACGAGGCCCGTAGGGGATGTAGGAGTAGCCCGTTCCAGAGCTGAGCTGATGGCGCTTATTAGCATCCTAGAGCAGGCTAGCTCACGAGCGCGCGTGTGTGTTTGTGTGTGATGGGGGAGTTGGAGGGACTTTTGAACTGTTGCGGCGTTGGGACAGCCGTGCCAGAACTAGGTTACGTATTGATGAGGCACATAACACAGCAGTGTGTGTGTATGTGAAGGGCATAACACAGAAGTGTGTGTGTATGTGAAGGGCATAACACAGGAGCAGTGTGTGTGTGTATGAGGCTCATAACACAGGAGTGTGTGTATGTGAAGGGCATAACACAGGAGCAGTGTGTGTGTGTAAGAGGCTCATAACACAGGAGTGTGTGTGAATAATTCAGCCCCGCACTCTTGCCACCACACTGAGGAGACGCTGAAACTTTTATGGAATCAGTGTTTAAGTCTTCACTCCTCCGCCAAGTGTGTGTGAGGCAGCGCTCCACACCAGCCCAGTCCTAATCACAGCTAACAAGCACACACACACACACACACACACACACACACACACACACACTTAGCCCACCTTGGAGAGAGGAGAGTGAAACGTGCACACACACACACACACACATACTCAGCTCACCTCAGAGAGAGGAAAGTGAAACATTCACACACACACACACACACACACACACACACACACTAAGCTCATCTCGGAGGGGGGGGGGGAGTGAAACGTGCGCACACACACACACACACACACACACACACACACACACACCTCTTTACACTCTGTTACTCGCCCTTGCTCTCTCCCTCGCGCACACACACTCTCTCTCTCATTCTCATTCTCTCACTCTCTCATTCTTACTTTCTTCCTCCTTTCTTGCCCTCTTTGTTTGCATTGCCTCATAGTTGGCTCTTGGCTTCTGAGTCATGTATAATTGAGAACAGTAGGGCAGCTGAACTCTGTCAATTATTGTGATTCTCTGCCCGTCTCTCGGTCGAGGTTACTGAATCTCTTTGCCCTTTTAACGGAATTCTCTTGTTCTTGTTAAAGTGTGTTTTTTTCTCTTTCTTTTGTTTTGTTTCATAATTCCTTTTCTCTCCTCACAGAACCTGCCCCAGGGTGTGGAGATGGTCGGGTCCCTGAAGCTCACGTACATCTCGAAGGTCAGTCAGACGGCCCGTGCTCCGCTCACCTGCCCTCTGCTTCTCAGTGCCTGACTGATTACCCACAATGCTCTGCCTGTCTTTCCCATCATGTAGGTGAGCGATGCCACCAAGTTGAGGCCCAAGGCTGAGTTCTGCTTCGGTAAGACACATTCTTCTCTTTCTCTCTCTCCCTCTTCCTCTCTCTCTCTCTCTCTCTATCTCTCTCTCCCTCTCTCCCTCTCTCTCTCTCTCTCTGTTTATGGAAATATATTTCCTGATTTGGAACACATACCGTCTTGTTCATTCTTTGATGAAGT
>NC_084996.1:26252057-26257057 GCF_963854185.1 Sardina pilchardus
GAGAGAGAGAGAGAGAGAGAGAGAGAGAGAGGGGGGAAGAGAGAGAGAGCAAGAGAGAGAGAGAGAGAGAGAGAGAGGGGGTGCGTGAGTGTGGTGAGTGTGCTGCTCCACTGACAGGATGCTGGCATGGGAATCGGAACCCTGCTGTGCGGCCGTGCTGCTATGTTTAGCGCCGTATTTGCATGATCCGGCCCCAGGTCTGCAGCGCACGGACACAATACCCCCCCGACCCCCCCCCCACACACACACACAGACACACACTCCCCCCCCGTCCGGGGTCTGTGTTTATCATGAATTATCCACTCCTCCGGCCTGTCTCTCCGCACTGGAAACACTTTGTTTAGCGCCAGCATCCCGCACGCCTGCTGCCCGCCGTGTAGACAGAGGACTCCATTTCCCATCAACAGCGTCTGTAGCTGCCCGCCGTGTAGACAGAGGACTCCATTTCCCATCAACAGCGTCTGTAGGGCAGCACGGGACGACCATCACACAGGCATTTGTCCCAAGAAGAGGCCGATTGTTTGCCTCGTTCTATAGAGGAACTTCTGGGTCCTTCAGGCAGTTAGCTGGACGCCTGATGCTGGTCAGGCAGTGAGTTATGGCGTCCCACACCCACTCATGTGTTCAGAACTCCTGATCTGAATGACCTCGTCCCCTGCACACGTCCACCGTCACCCAAGCAGGTCAGCGGACCTAAACAGTCCTGGTCATCATGAGGTCATCACTGGTGACTAACGTCATGACGGACCTTAATAGTCCTGCATCATCTCACTGGTGACTAACGTCATGACGGACCTTAATAGTCCTGCATCATCTCACTGGTGACTAACGTCATGACGGACCTTAATAGTCCTGCATCATCTCACTGGTGACTAACGTCATGAAGGACCTTAATAGTCCTGCATCATCTCACTGGTGACTAACGTCATGACGGACCTTAATAGTCCTGCATCATCTCACTGGTGACTAACGTCATGACGGACCTTAATAGTCCTGCATCATCTCACTGGTGACTAACGTCATGACGGACCTAAACAGTCCCGGGTCATCATGAGGACCTCACTGGTCACTAACGTCATGAGTGAGCATTAGACCTGCACCAGTGAGTTCCCCTTCACACCGTCAGTTACATTTCCCCACTGATGATGGCTGAGCCAGTCAACTCCAGCACAATGTGTGCCATGAGTTACAGTATTTACCACAGTTGGACCCATGCGATACAGTTATGAGTTACAGTATTTACCACAGTTGGACCCATGCGATACAGTTATGAGTTACAGTATTTACCACAGTTGGACCCATGCGATACAGTTATGAGTTACAGTATTTACCACAGTTGGACCCATGCGATACAGTTATGAGTTACAGTATTTACCACAGTTGGACCCATGCGATACAGTTATGAGTTACAGTATTTACCACAGTTGGACCCATGCGATACAGTTATGCGCTAGCTATGCGGTGCATGTGTGTCAGACAGAGCTGCTTGTTTGTTTGAAGTGTGTGTGTACTTCTGTGTGAGGAGAATCGATGCTTAAATGTCCAACAACTCACCAGCCTCATGACTCTTTCACAAGGCTACCTTCAGCCAGAGACCTTCAGCTCCCCTCAGTAGTCTACTGTCTGTGTTTGGTAAAGTCTTCTAATGATGCATGTCTTGGATGCACACTTTTTGACATGCCAGTTGGTATCCTTCCACAAACTATCAACTGAAAATAAATAATATCACCTTTACACGTCTTTAGCCCGACTTTTGTTTATTCATAAACAAATTCACTGACTCCCAACGCATCAACAAACTAAGAAACTCCACGTTCTAGAAGCCCAGAAAAAAATCCTCCTCTGTTCCTAAATATACGTGACATGACCACTTACTCTAACAGCGATTGAAAAAACAAGTTGCGTAGACCTGAGAGGGATTGCACTGAATAACTTTTTAAATTCGAATTGCTGTAGCACTTCCTTATTATAGTGTAGGTGAGATTTTTGAGAAGTCGGTTTTGAAACTAACTTCTCTTATTCCAGCTGCACTAGCAGGTCTAGTAATCTCCGTTGTGTTGCTTAGCAACCTACAGATGGCAAGTGGAAGGTGTGAAGTGTGATCAAGTGAGGAGACAAGAAGACATTTGTTGTGTCCTGACAGATTACTATTTTATAAATATTATTACTATTTTATAAATAAGGAAAGGGTTTGTGTTTGTCTGGCAACTTTGCTAGTTCTGTGTCCTATTCTTCACCTTCCCTTTTGTGTGTAGAGGTTTACCGATGTTAGTTCTGTGGCCTATTCTTCACCCTATTTGTTGTGTGTAGAGGTTTACCAACGCTACAGTTCTGTGGCCTATTCTCCACCCTGTTTGTTTTGTGTGGAGGTGATAAAGGTGCTCTTTACCAATGCTACAGTAGCTTTGTGGTCTGTTCTTCAGAGCTGTCAGCCTCTGTAACACCCCTGTACAGCACAACAGAACAGTTACTGGTTCCTGTTGTGACTTTGTGTGTGTGTGTGTGTGTGTGTGTGTGTGTGACCTCACTGGCCTTCTCTCCGGAGAGACAGGATAGGACTCAACCACTGAAGAGGCCCCGGGAAAATAGACAGATAGAAAGTGTGTGTGTGTGTGTGTGTGTGAGAGAGAGAGAGAGAGAGAGAGACAGAGAGGAAGCCCCTCCCTCCCCTGTCACAGGAAGTGTGTTGTTCATCTGTGGGAAGATGAGCGTCTCTATGTGTGTGTGTGAGGGAAGATGAGTGTCTATATGTGTGTGTGTGTGTGGGGAAGAGGAGTGTCTGCATGTGTATGTATGTTTGTGTGTGTGTGGGGGGGGTGGGGCGGGGTGAGTGTGTGTGGGGAAGATGAGTGTCTTTGTGTGTGTGGGCAAGATGAGCGTCGGTGTGTATGTGTGTGTGTGTGTGTGTGTGTGTGCTTCCTCATGCAGGCTGTAATCCCTACGCATAACAGCCACCTCATCAGGATGCTCATCAAAATGGTGTTCCTGGGTCTGAGAGCATTGCATTTTTGTAACCATCTTGGTTTTTTTTCACTCTCTCTCTCCCCCAACCCCCCCTCTCTCTCTTTCTCTTCCTCTCTCTCTCTCTCTCTCTCTCTCTCTCTCTCTCTCTCTCTCTCTCTCTCTCTCTCTCTCTCTCTCTCTCTCCAGTCATCAATGCGGGGATGAGGAAGTTCTTCCTGCAGGCCAATGATCAGCAGGATCTGGTGGAGTGGGTCAGCGTCCTCAACAACGCCACCAAGATCACGGTGAGCTTTACTCCTCCTTCCTCTCCTCTCCTCCTCTCCTCCTCCTCCTCCTCCTCTGTTCCTCCCTCTCCTCTACTCCTCCTCCTCTCCTCTCCTCTCCTCCTCCTCTCTTCCTCCCTCTCCTCTCCTCCTGCTCCTCTCCTCTCCTCTACTCCTGCTCCTCTCCTCTCCTCTCCTCCTCCCTCTCCTCTCCTCCTCATCCCTCTCCTCTCCTCCTCCTCTCCTCCTCCCTCTCCTCTCCTCCTCATCCCTCTCCTCTCCTCCTCCTCTCCTCCTCCCTCTCCTCTCCTCCTCCTCTCCTCTCCTCCTCCCCTCCTCCACCTCTCAACAACGCCACCAAGATCACGGTGAGCTCTCCTCCTCCCTCTCCTCTCCTCTCCTCCTCCTCTCCTCTCCTCCTCCCCTCCTCCCCTCCTCCCCTCCTCCACCTCTCAACAATGCCACCAAGATCACGTGAGCTCTCCTCCTCCCTCTCCTCTCCTCCCCTCCTCTCCTCCTCCACCTCTCATTTTCTCCTCCTTCCCTCCTCTCCTCCTCCCTTGCTCTCCTCCTCTCCTCCTCTCCTCCTCCCCTCCTCCACCGCTCATTTCCTCTTCCTCCTCTCCTCTCTTCCTCCTTTCCTCTCCTTCTCTCCTTATCTTTTCTCCTCTCTCTCCCTCTATCCTTTCTTTTCTCTCAAATCTGTTAGTCATCTCTACATGGTTCTCATGGCTGTACTCAATACTTAGTGTCGTATCTGAACTCATGAATATGGATTCTTCACATGGATGGACACACAAACGCTCCAAATGCTCCAATATAGTTACACTGTAGTCATTCCATACTCTAGTATCTATAGTTACACTGTAGTCATTCCATACTCTAGTATCTATAGTTACACTGTAGTCATCCCATACTCTAGTATCTATAGTTACACTGTAGTCATTCCATACTCTAGTATCGATAGTTACACTGTAGTCATTCCATACTCTAGTATCTATAGTTACACTGTAGTCATTCCATACTCTAGTATCGATAGTTACACTGTAGCCATTCCATACTCTAGTATCTATAGTTACACTGTAGTCATCCCATACTCTAGTATCTATAGTTACACTGTAGCCATTCCATACTCTAGTATCTACAGTTACACTGTAGTCATTCCATACTCTAGTCTCTATAGTTACACTGTAGTCATTCCATACTCTAGTATCGATAGTTACACTGTAGTCATTCCATACTCTAGTATCTATAGTTACACTGTAGTCATTCCATACTCTAGTATCGATAGTTACACTGTAGTCATTCCATACTCTAGTATCTATAGTTACACTGTAGTCATTCCATACTCTAGTATCGATAGTTACACTGTAGTCATTCCATACTCTAGTATCGATAGTTACACTGTAGTCATTCCATACTCTAGTATCGATAGTTACACTGTAGTCATTCCATACTCTAGTATCTATAGTTACACTGTAGTCATTCCATACTCTAGTCTCTGCATGTGACCTGGGGAATGTGTATGTATTTACTGTTTACATGTCAGTGGTGTTACTCATGCTCATTGGCTATCGTAGTGCTATACATTGGTGCTGCACATGGGTGTTGTTGTTGTTGTTGTTGTTGTTGTTGTTGTTGTTGTTGTTGTTGTTGTTGTTGTTGTTGTTGTATGCTTGAGCATTGCATTGAGCTCCTGCCACTCGCTGTGTGGGCAGGCTGCAGTGGATGGGCCAGCGGTGTGTGTGTGTGTGTGTGTCTGTGTGTGTGTGT
>NC_084996.1:26267057-26272057 GCF_963854185.1 Sardina pilchardus
AGCATGTGCTAAGCAGCTAAAACAAACAAACAAACAAACAAACAACACCCTCTCAAACAACGGTCTCCTTAAAGGAGAACTCTCGCCAAAATGCATCCTAGAGTGTTTTTTTGTGAATTTACCCGAGTCAAACTTTCGTTTAAAATAATTAGCATAATTACGGCGAAAGCGCCACTTTTAAGCTTTTCTATGTTGTCGTTCTTAGGTCAAGTGGCATTTTGAATGGGAATGGTAGGGGCACTGCTATTTTGATACATGATCGTGTTAAAGTCACTACTGTTAAAACATTCAGAAGTTCGACAGATCATGACACTTTAGTCTAATTATCATCAATGTCTCTACACATGAACTTGAGCATTGAGAACATTTACTAAAAGAAAGGTTTTGAACAGCTATGCTTTTGTAATTATGCTTTTAAACGAAAGTTTGACTCGTGTATGTTCTCAAAAGCACCCTAGGATGCATATTGGCGAGTTATCCTTTAAACCGCTACAAACACACAACTACACCCTCTAACCAACAACCTTAAACCGCTACAAACAAACAACTACACCCTCTAACAGACAATCCATATAAACTGCTACAAACAAACAACTACACCTTCTAACCGTCAATCTCCTTAACCAACGATCTGCTTCACCCATTATGATGACTCCAGAGTCGCTGTGCTTTGCTTTAAGATCTCCCACTGACATCTTGGACTCTACTGTGTGACAGACAGAGGGTCCATTCCGTTAAGAGTGTGTGTTGCGGTCACAAGGTGTGTGTGTTGCGGTCACAAGGTGTGTGTGTTGCGGTCACAAGGTGTGCTGGTGCGGCGAGAAGCAGGCAGGTGGAGAGGAAATAATCACGTTGTACGGCAGGACGCGAGCGATAAGCTTTAGGCGACTTTATCTCACCGCCTGCCGTTCTAACGTCTGAACTTTTGAACTTTAATTAACCTCCCAAGGCTCAAGCCCTTAGTGGATTTCCTCAGAATCATCTAGAACGTTTTGGGCAACAGATCTCGCCAGCAGAGATTCGTATCGTCAGAAGTAAATAAATCATTTTCAGTGACAGAATCACCCATCTTTATTTCCACTATGTTAGCGCTCATTTTCTCCATCAAACACAACTTATCTCTTTTTCACCTGTTATCTCTTCTCTTCCTCTTTCTGTCACACACACACACACAGAGGCGCGCACACACATACACACACACACACACACACACACACACACACACACACACACACACACACCTTGTTCGTGCTGATTCAGCCCATCTACCTCCACAAACCCCCCCCCCCCCATGACTCCTCACCTCTATGAGCAGAAGGGATGTCTGACTTATACGAGCACATGCTTGCGAGTGTGTGTGTGTGTGTGTGTGTGTGTGTGTGTGTGTGTGTGTGAGATTATCAAAGTTAGGCTTAACTCATCCTCAAAGGCCCAGTTCAGTTGGAGCAGAGGATGTCTCCTCCCTCATTAACCTCCATCCTCCATCCTCCATCCTCCATCCTCCATCCTCCATCCTCCATCCTCCATCCCCCATCCTCCATCCTCCATCCTCCATCCTCCATCCTCCATCCTCCATCCTCCATCCTCATCTCCAGGCTCATCAGCCCAGCTTGGGTTCATTACTAAAACAGTGCTCTGTGAAAACAGCGGTCATGTTTCATTACATTTGACATGTTTCATGCACATTTTTGTTTGTTTCATGTGTTTTGTGTAGTGACATTTATTATTGTTTTGCACATCACTGTTCATCACTGTTTATGTTCATCACTGCACATCGCTGTTCATCACTGTTCATCACTGTTCATCACTGTTTATGTTCATCACTGCACATCGCTGTTCATCACTGTTCATCACTGTTCATCACTGTTTATGTTCATCACTGCACATCGCTGTTCATCACTGTTCATCACTGTTCATCACTGTTTATGTTCATCACTGCACATCGCTGTTCATCACTGTTCATCACTGCACATCACTGCACATCACTGTTTATGTTCATCACTGTTCATCACTGTACATCACTATTCAGCACTGTTCAGCATTGTACCCCAAAACTATTTGTTCCTCACTCTGTTCTCCTGCAATAATATTATTCTCCAAAGATAATATTGAAGCTAAAATAATATAGTAAATAATATTTCATCATATGATTCCTAGTGGAAGCTTTTCTTGTTCTCTTGGATGGACAAAGAAGTACAGTAAAAGCCCATTGGATTAGGTAGATGCTTCTTTGCATTAGTTTCCATGAGAGTTAGAAGCCATGCTGCTAGTTTTATCCTACCGTCGCTCTCGTAGAGCCATGGCTGCTAGTCTTATGAGTGGCACATCCGTAGAGCCATGGCTGCTAGTCTAGTCTTATGAGTGGCACATCCGTAGAGCCATGGCTGCTAGTCTAGTCTTATGAGTGGCACATCCGTAGAGCCATGGTTGCTAGTCTAGTCTTATGAGTGGCACATCCGTAGAGCCATGGCTGCTAGTCTAGTCTTATGAGTGGCACATCCGTAAAGCCATGGCTGCTAGTCTAGTCTTATGAGTGGCACAACCGTAAAGCCATGGTTGCTAGTCTAGTCTTATGAGTGGCACATCCGTAGAGCCATGGCTGCTAGTCTAGTCTTATGAGTGGCACATCCGTAGAGCCATGGTTGCTAGTCTAGTCTTATGAGTGGCACATCCTTATCCAGCCGTAGGAGGAAGTCACCCACTGTGCAGGCAGCGCTAACGCTGCTAACCCGCTAGCTTCAGCCCCATTGAGATGCTGGCGCTCTCCTCTCCTCTCTGTACCTGGCAGCTCTGTGCCCCCCCTGTGAGGGGATGAGGTGGGACCCTGCTGACGTCTGGAGCCCCACCTCCCTCACCTCCCCAACCAGCCCACGTCTCTGATGTGTGTGTGGCTGAGCAGCTAACCCCTTTAGCATGTTCTGATATCTCTTTTCCCTCTGTGTTGCACCCCTCCCTCCCTGCCTCTGTCGCTCTCTCCCTCTCTCCCTCCCTCTCTCCCTTTCATGCCCTCCTTCCCCCTCTCTCTCTCTTTCCCTGTGTCTCTCCCTCTCTCTCTCTCCCTTTCTCTCCCTCCTTCCCTCTCTATCCCTGTCTCTCTCTACCCCTCCTTCTCTCTCTCTGTGTCCCTCTTTTCCTCTCTCTTTCTCTGTGTCTTCCTTTCTCTCCCTCCTTCCCCCTCTCTATCCCTCCCTCCCTCTCTCCTGTCCCCTGTCTCACCCTGTCTTCCAGAGAGTAAAGTGACTCTAAAGAGAGAGAGAGCGAAAAAGCGAAAGAGCGCGAGAGAGAGAGAGAGGGCTGCCCCTGTCAACTGAACGTCTGTGCTCCTCTTCCTCCTCTTCCTCCTGCACCTCCTCCTGCACCTCCTCCTGCTCTCCTCCGTGGCTGTTCCTGTTGGCACCTCCTCTGCTGATGCTGGTCTTGCTGAACAAACTCTCGCTCTCTCACACACACACACACACACACACACACACACACACACACACAGCAGCTCTCTCCCTCCTCCTCCACCTTTACCTATGCCCTCCATGCGTGTTGCTGACTGCACCACAGCTGTAAACTCCTGTTGACCCCTGTTGACCCCTGCTCGACCCCTCAGCACCGTGCCTGACCACTCCAGTTAACCCCCCCATAACAAGACAAGACAAATACAGGACGATGGTCAGCGTAAACATGCTCTAACTGTCCTTATCCCCCCCCCCCCCCCCATGCCCCCCCCCAGAGGAGTGATGAGCAGCAGTCGGGGGGGTCAGTCTTCTACTGCAGCCTGCAGAGCCCCCCCGCCCCCCGCTCGCCCATCTCTGTCCCAGAATGCACTGCTGCCGGGGATGGGCCTGGCGTGGGACAGCAGCGAGTTCCGGGGGCTGTTGCCGGGGGCGCCCAGGAGCAGGTTGTCGCTCCAGGAGACGGCGCGGCTCTTCAAGTGACCATGGCGACGGAGGACGGAGGAGATGACCGCGCCGATCTGCTGTCATGGCAACAGAATGACCCCTCCACACAGACCACGGAGGAGTTGTATGTTACCGAAGTGTGACGCACGCGCACACACACACACACACACACACACACACACACACACACACACACACACACGTGACTCCTACTCTATATAGAATGACACACATATAAACAAACACGCACATACACACACACATGACTCATACACCATATGAAATGACACACAACACACACACACATTTGTAAACATTACAAACATTTGACACATGCACACAAACTCATTTAGGTTTCTAGGACACACACTGTGCGGTCCTAAACATCCAGTCTCATGTTGAACTGTCTCTCACACACACACACACACACACACGCACACACACGCACACACACACACACACACACACACAGTGACCAGTATCCATTCAGAACTATAAGGGACTGAAGTCTCTGAACACTGTCTCACACACACTAACCTCGTGGAGAAGTTCTTTTATGAAACGTAATGCTCCAAGAGTATGTGATTTTTTTTACGGTGTGTATGTTTGTAATATTGTCTATCCACTGCTATGTTTATGCTTGGGCTTTACTGTAGGTGTCTTCATGGATGGAAAGACAGATGAATGAGTGAGTGAGTGAGTGAGTGAGTGAGTGAGTGGATGAACTGCTAAACGGTTTGTAGTTTGTAGTTAGTTTTTTTGTGTTCATCCTCTTCCTCCTTTTCCTCTCGGGTGTTTGTATCTTAGTTTGTTGTTGATTACTTAGCCAGAGTGTGTTAGTTTGGATGGATTTGATTGTTTTTTTTTTTTTTTTAGTAAAGTAAAATGTTAACGTTAAATCCTTTATCCACTTTTTGAATAAATTGCAGACACCTGCTAGAGTTACACCTGGGGTACACCAGGTCCTCAACTGAAGCGCAGTATATAAAAACACCTTTCGAAGACTGCTGTACTCTATTTTGTTTTCGAACATACGCACCGCTATCACATCTGAGGGGCGTTCAAATTTGGCAAACAGTGGCAAACGTTCGTGGTGAACATGTTTAATTTTAA
>NC_084996.1:26279557-26289557 GCF_963854185.1 Sardina pilchardus
GAATTGGCCCATGCGGTCTGCACATGCTACACGCTTCCCTTTGTCCCTGAAATAGAAGACCAAAACAGTAAACCTGATGTTCGTTACCTGTCGCCAGCTGGTCTGCTTGTCTGGTTAGTACGTAATAGGTCAACACAATAGGTCAACTGTCCGGAACAGGCTGAGAGCATTGAGCAGTGAGGCTCCCACACACCAGCTGGTGCTGCTGACGATAGCGGGGCAGAGGTCAGTCTCATCAATGCTAAACCTGTCAGGATGAGTTTAAAACAGCCCGAGCTACTCCTCTCACTGGCTCTGAGGAGCCTCGTCCCCTGCTGATGATGTCACAGTGGTTCACAACAGCAGCAGCAGCAGCAGCAGGTGGGTTGTAGTAGTCTGGTCGCTATGGTGACACAGAAGGATAAACAGAGCACCATGGAAACCCCTTCACAGGTCGTCCATCTCAGAGCTGTTGAGTGCAGGCCAAGGCCCTTTGGGCTCGGTACTGACCGACCCAGTGCGATCTGACACAGTGTTCTGACCGTGCGTCATCACCAGGAAGTAAGGAGCACATCCATCTGTTCTGTCCAGGCAGGCCGCGAGAAGCAGCGTCACCAGGGTCCATCCATCAGATCATCGCTTCAGACCCAGGATGACCACACCGCTAATGGTGCTGACACACGCACTCCAGAAAGACTACACCGCTAACGGTGCTAACTCACACACTGCAGGATGACCACACCGCTAATGGTGCTAACTCACACCGCTAACGGTGCTAACTCACACCGCTAATGGTGCTAACTCACACCCCTAACGGTGCTAACTCACACCGCTAATGGTGCTAACTCACACACTCCAGAAAGACCACACCACGAACAGTGCTAACTCACACCGCTAATGGTGCTAACTCACGCACTCCAGAAAGACCACACCACGAACAGTGCTAACTCACACTGCTAATGGTGCTAACTCACACCGCTAATGGTGCTAATACTGCGTTCATGCAGCTCGGAACCTCGGAGGACCTGCCTTTAAAAAGTCCCGACCTCCGAAAAAATTGTGTTCATGAGATCAGTTCGGAAAATAAATACAGGAAACGCATAAATACGTTATTACAACTGTTTAGTATGGTTGAGCAAGAAGGAAAATGTCTTGGGCGAGTGTTTCTATCTGTGTTGTTAATTTACCAATTTACCAACCAGTTGACAAATTACCTTGCCTATTCGTAATGACAGTGAAATTCACCCCTTGTGTTGTTGCAAGGGAGGCCGTCGTGGTTGGAGAATATGATAGTGACGTCAAGTCGGACACCTCGGGGCACAAAACACTGCAGGATGACCACACCGCTAACGGTGCTAACTCACACCCCTAATGGTGCTAACTCACACACTCCAGGATGTCCTCTCAGTTTTATAATCTGTTTTGGGTTTATGCACAGTGACTTCCACAGGGCCTTGCTCCAGGGATACATGTGACTGTGTGTGTGTGTGTGCATGTTGTCGCATGTGTGTGTGAGTGTGCACGTTTGAGTAGGCCTATGTGTGTGTGAGTGAGAGAGTATGAGATAGAGAGACAGAGAGAGGGAAAGAGACAGAGGTAGTGTGTGTGTGTGTGTGTGTGTGTGTGTGTGTGTGTGTTTGTTTATCCTCTATGTTGGGTTTATCCCCATCAGGTTAGTAACTCCAGGTGTCCAGGCAGAGAGCAGGATCCCTAGGCCACCCAGTAGGATGACCACAACTCACACACACACACCTCACACATACCTCATACACACACCTCACACACACACCTCTGCTGAGTTAATGAGAGCCTCACACACCTGTCCTGACACTGGCAAGTGTTTTGGACGAGCATGAAGTGTGATTCCCTAATGCTGATGCTATTTTAATAGAGAGTCTTCACACATTTTGGACTGTTTGTCTTTTTTAATGATTCAAGTGTATAAAGGAATGGATGTATCATAACATTTAACTCTGTCTGTGTGTTCAACTCTGTGTGTCAGAGAGTTCAAACCCACCAGCACTGCCGCAGCCCACCACTTCAAAGGCCTGACTCTCAGCACAGCTCTTCAGAGGCCTGGGTCGCCCCACTCCACTTCTGAGCTGCGTCCCCAAATAGACGGCCCCTGGTACCAGCTGGCTGCGGAGTTTGTCCCGCTTTGATGAGGGTCCGATCCGTCAGCACCACCCACGGTTCCCCCTCAGCTGACCCGACGCCGGGGGAGGACCGGCCCACATCTGTCTCCGTGTCCCTCAGCGAGCACCTGTTATCGAACCCCAGCACTGGCGTGGTGCTGATCCGATCACATCAGAGTCAGAACATGGCAACCAGCTGCGATCCAGCACATAGTCAGCCATAAAACCATAAAACTCTTTGTAGAACATCTGAATCATCTCTATAACATGTCTGACTGCATCTGATCACGTTATCATGCACAAAGACAGCTGCCTGCGCTCTGCAAGCTCAACAGATTGATCTGCGCTGGCTCTGAGACTGCAGGAAGTGCTGGAGCGCTCTCTCTCTAACATATTTCACAGTGGAAGTAACCCGCTCACAGACAAAAGGAGCTTTTTTATGGGAGTCTCAGTAATTGCAGCAGGCTGCCGCGGCTCCTTTTGGGCCGAATGAGCATCGCTCCGCACGGGGCAGCAGATCGGCAATTTGGGGTATTTTGGGACTTTTATGTAGCGGAGCAAACAGCACCTGCCAGCGTGGGTCTCTGAAAGGCCTAGCGGGGGGGGGACAGAACAGAGGAGAACAGAACCGAGCGGATCCGAGAGGAGCGGAGCAGAGCGGAGAGCGGGGCTGTGGGGTAATTGTGGGATGGCGGCGAGCGGCGCAGCGCGGAGCTAAATGACAGGCCTTGAGAAGCGTCCAGCTGCTTGGGCTGCGTCCAGGCCTCCCTGACGGGTCTTTGGGTGTTAAAGCACAGCTGTGCCGCTGAGGAGGAAGAGGAGGAGGAAGAGGATGATGCAGCGCACCAAACATCTCCTGGCAACCAGGAGGAGAGGGGGATACAGGCCAAGGGAGGGATAGGGATTACAATCACTAATGCCTCCTCTCTCTCGCTCTCTTTCTCTTTCTCTCTATTGAAATCTTCACCTTTTCACTGCTCTCTTTCCCTTGCTTTATGCTCTCACTCCTCTCCTCCCACTCTCCCTTCTTTCATCCCTCTCATCCTCCTTTCATTCCTCTTGTCCTTTATCTCATTCCATCTCTATTTGTACATTGTGTGAGCTAACTCTCTCAGATCAATTCATCTCAAAGGTTTTTTAATTCCTCTCTCTCTCGGCTGCAAATCAACACACAACGACCGCCTTTCTCTTTTCGAACACCGATACGAAATAAAGTGACTCATTCAAGATCTGAAATATAATTTGTTCTGATGTTCTTTCAGCCGTAATGTTTTATTTATTCCATCGACATATTTTATTCATAAGCAGTAAATGACAGAAAGCTAAATATTTGGTGTTCAACTGCGCACGTTATGGCTTGGATTTATGGTTGTGCTGGCTCCCCTTGTCCTGGGCAATTACAACCACATGGCCCGGACGTCTGAACAGAATGTTTTCTCCTTCAAATCATCATTTCTGGGAGGCCAAGAAAGGGACAACAAACAAACAAACAAGCACAAAGAAAACACAAACACACACAAGCTGCTCTGAAGAACAATGGTGTTGGAACACACACACACAAGCTTCTCTGAAGAGCAACATGGCATTGGAACACACACAAAGAAGCTTCTCTGAAGAACAAGATGATGGAACACACACACACACACACACACACTTCTCTTCAGATGAAGATGGCGTTGGAACACACACACACATTCAAGCTTCTCTGAAGAGCAACATGGCGTTAGAACACTCACACGTTCCTCCTCAGATGGCAATGGAAAGGGCTGTTGAGTCAGATCTCACTCACACAGTGGATGAGGAACACTTACGAGAATACGGTTGCGGCTGCACCAGCCGAGACGTCAACACAGACTCAGAGTGGCGGTGGAAGTGTTGCCGTGGCGGCAGATGTAGAGCATCAGACTAGCGCGCCGCCTGCGCGTGACTCATTTGTACCGGGGCCGGGGTCAGGACAGCCCAGCGGAGCCCAGCGGAGCCCAGCGCAGCGCTGCCTGTTCTGGGAAGGCCAGTCGTCACCTCACACTCCGCTCCACTCCGCTGCACCTGATGGGGATCCAGCACCACACACATCGTTAACACACACCTACCTCAGGCCAGGGGAGCTGCACACGGACATCTGAGCGGGGGGGGGGGGGGGGGGGGGTTTGGGTGGGTGGGGGGAGGTTTGAGTGCAGGGGAAGAGGGTTGAGTGTGGGGGGGGGGTCGGTGTGATCTGTGGGTCAACGAGTGTTTCTTCCTTACATCATGCCCATAGTGCTGACACACGTGTGTGTGTGTGTGTGTGTGTGTGTGTGTGTGTGTGTGTGTGTGTGTGTGTGTGTGTGTGTGTGTGTTCCATGTGGTTATGTAACATTAGCCCAACCTTTCCTCCAACTCTCGCTGTGGACAGAGAGGTGCTGATGAGCTACCCGTTTGGAATCGACCCGCTCGCTCTCACTCGCCGCTTGACCCTGGGTGCCATCTGGCCCTGATGCGGCCTCGATCCGGCCCCGACCCGGCAGAAGTGTTCTGGACTCTGGCACCACCATCCAGCACATAAAGTACATGGTCAGCGGCACGCAGGGCACGGAGCAGCAGCACTGGTGCCAAGAGGAGCTGCTGCAGCTGAGGCGTGCAGGGAGGGAGGCCCAGCTGATGCATGAGTGCAGCTCTACGGCCCCATCAGGACCTCACTTGGACGCGCTGATATGAGGAGAGGAGGACGAGATGTCAGAGCTCTACGGCCCCATCAGGACCTCACTTGGACACGCTGATATGAGGAGCAGCAGGACGAGATGGCAGAGCTCTACGGCCCCATCAGGACCTCACTTGGACACGCTGATATGAGGAGCAGCAGGACGAGATGGCAGAGCTCTACGGCCCCATCAGGACCTCACTTGGACGCGCTGATATGAGGAGCAGCAGGACGAGATGGCAGAGGGATGCTGAAGCACAAGAAGTGATGCTGAACGACAGGAAGTGATGGTGAAGGACAGGAAGAGAATGTGATAACGTGGTAACAGGAGGTGACATGGCATAGAATGTGATGACTTGGTAACAGGAGGGGACATCACAGTGAGTGTGATGCCGTGGTAACAGGACGTGACATCACAGTGAATGTGAATGCCGTGGTAACAGGACGTGACATCATGGCAGTGAAAGTGATGCTGTGGTAACAGGAAGTGACATGGTAGTGAATGTGATGACGTGGTAACAGGAGATGACATGGTAGTGAATGTGATGCCGTGGTAACAGGAGGTGACATGACAGTGAATGTGATGTCGTGGTAACAGGAAGTGACATGACAGTGAATGTGATGTCGTGGTAACAGGACATCAGAGATCAAGATGCAGAACAGAAAGCTGCAGAAGCCCTTTGCTCCTTTTGCAACGCTGATGATTTGTGAATAAAGTTGTTTTTGTTCCTCTCTGAGTGCATGGCATAACACACACTCCCAGTGGGTCCCGTCCAGACAGGATGAGGTCAGCCCTGTCACGCTGCCCTCTGCTCTGGTAACACAGTGAGGACGGGACCACGGCCTCTGCTGCATTCCCACTGGGACAAGCAGAAGCAGAGCGCTGCCAGGAGTCGCTTTACAGGCAGAAAACACTTGTTCAGCAGTAGCACACACACACACACACACACACACATAAACACACACACACACACACACACACACACATAGAGTCCTGTCACACACCTGCCAGATCATCCAAAAGGGTTCATCACCATCAGCAGTACCACACACACACACACACACACACAAACACACATACACACACACACCTGCCACATCATCCTAAAAGAGATCATATGGCCATCAGGCTCTAACAGCAGTCTGAAAATCACATGGGACATGTAGCCAGCGCCCAGCTCTAGAATGGGACATGTAGCCAGCGTCAGCTCTAGAATGGGACATGTAGCCAGCGCTCCGCTCTAGAATGGGACATGTAGCCAGCACTCCGCTCTAGAATGGGACATGTAGCCAGCGCAGCGCCCAGCTCTAGAATGGGACATATACACCATTAGCCAGCGCCCAGCTCTAGAATGGGACATTTAGCCAGCGCAGCGCCCAGCTCTAGAATGGGACATGTAGCCAGCGCCCAGCTCTAGAATGGGACACATACACCATTAGTCAAGAACATAAAAGGAGGCTTTTGTTATATTGCCACGAGTAAAACAATTAACAGGTGACTCTTTTGACGTATTACTATTAGAACATAGTATATGTTGACTTTTTTGACATATTGCCATCAGTAAGATAATAAAAAGGAGACTTTTCTGACATATTGCCATCAGTAAGACAGTAAAACGGAGACTTTTATGCCATGTTGCCATCAGTAAGACAATAATAAGACCGAGCATCGCTAAAGTTTCACCGTGCGGTCTCAGCGGTCTCACCCAGCGCCCTGAGACATACAAATGAAAGTGAAACTTTCCCCAAGGGTGTGGTGCACTGTGTTGTGTGTTCTGCACTGTGCAGTGTGCTGCCCCTCAGGTGTGTGTGTGTGTGTGTGTGTGTATGTGTGTGTGTGTGTCTGTCGGGTCAGGTGGGCCTAGCCATGGTGAGCGTGTGATGAGGTGTTATTGTCTGTGTTGTGTGTGTGTGTGTGTGTCAGGTCAGGCGGGCCTGGCCGTAGTGTGTGTGTGTGTGTGTGATGAGGTGTTATTGTCTGTGCTGTGTGTGTGTGCGTGTGTGTGTGTGATGAGGTGTTATTGTCTGTGCTGTGTGTATGTGTGTGTGTGTGACACAGAGCATGCTCTTGGCTGTGTGCTGTCCAGTGCAGTGAGGTCATGGGCTTGGCCTCTCCTGGGTCCACTGACCCGGTCTCTCCGGTACCGCCGCTAGTTACAGTAACGCAAACAAACACACCACGAACCCGCCAAACACTCACATTAATGACACAGTGCGTGAGAGGGCCGGGAAGAGCTGGGTGTACGTCTGTGTGTGTGTGTGTGTGTGTGTGCGTGTGTTCATGTGTTTGTGTGTGTGGGGGGGGGGGGGGGGGGGGATCATGAATGTGCTGTACTTAATGTGTATGTATGTGTGTGTCTGTGTGCGTGTGTGTATGTCTGTGTGTGTGTGTGTGTGTGTGTCTGTGTTCATGTGTATGTACTGTACGTGTTGAGTATGCCAAACATATGTGTCCACGCATGTGTGTAAATGTACGTATATGCATGCGTACTGTGTGTGTGTGTGTGTGTGTGTGTGCGTGTGTGTCCATCCATTACACGCCTATTGTGTGTTACATCATGCCGTCAATCCATCTTGGGAGCGTGGCGCACATGGAATGCATTAGGGATCGGCGTTCCGATCCAGCGGCCGGCTCTCGGAGTGTGCACGCGCAACATTCCGGAAGGCTGAGGTCTGCGTGCGGAGCGCTCTCCAAGTGCACACACTCGGCCCGGGCACACACACACACACACACAGGCTCCTCTGCCTTCTGTTACCCCGGCCCCACGCCTTACTGCCCCCCCCCCAGGGGCAAACGCTAAAGACCAGGGCGGGTGAGAAGAGGGAGGCGGGGCAGTATCGATCTGAGGGAGAAGGAATCTGATGAGCTCATGTGTGTGATTGGTTCTACTCTTAACACACTATTACATTACGGTTCTACCCTGAACACACTATTACATTACGGTTCTACTCTGGCCTTAACACACTATTACATTACGGTTCTACTCTTAACACACTATTACATTACAGTTCTACTCTTAATGCACTATTACATCATGGTTCTACTCTGGCCTTAACGCACTATTACATTACGGTTCTACTCTTAACGCACTATTACATTACGGTTCTACTCTTAAAGCACTATTAAATTACGGTTCTACTCTTAACGGACTATTACATTACGGTTCTACTCTGGCCTTACAGTAACACACTATTACATTACGATTGGTTCTACTCTGGGCTTAACACACTATTGCATTACGCATTGATTTCCTTGAACTTGTTGCTGAATGGCAACAGAGTCAGTGGGCTGAGATGCTGGGTAGTGAAGGCCCAGTTCATTCCTGGTAATGACCGTGGATGTTTTGGGTTTGGAAGGAAGGAAGGAAGGGAGGAATTGAACAGCAGGCCGCAACTTGATTGAAACTGGAGCCGTAGCAGAATGGAAACTTTCCACATTTCAATAGTGGAACCGAGTTCATATCCATCAGAATTTTCGGCATTCCTGCAGAACAGGGAATGTCCGGCATAATTGTAGGGAAGCTTTGTCTGTGTGTGTGTGTGTGTGTGTGCGCGCGCGCGCATTCGTGTGAGGAGAGGAGATGAGGATAAAACAGGCCTGTGGGTTAGTGATTTTATGCTTGTTGCTTTGCCTTTATATAGTACTGTATTCATGCTAGGGGTTTCTAAAGGTCATGAAGCCCGTTCTCTAAGACGGTTCTGAGGGGTTCCCTGGGGTTCTCTCTGTCTGACGGTTCTGAGCGGTTCTCTGCGGTTCTCTGTTCTGTGTCCACTGTAGCTGAAGACTGGACTCGTGGAGGTGGCCTCTCGTTCTGATGGGCCCATGCCCACAGCACCTCTCCCGGGTCGATGTTTGGGTCCACCGACGGGCCTGTCTGTTCTGCTGCGTAAGATCCGTCCTCTGATCCATTTCTTGGTATCGCTCCAGGGCTTTGGCATCTGCTGCTAAATTAGACCAATTATGTCAACGGAACAAAGCTTATGTAATTAAGCAGTTTGTTGTAAGTGGCGTGTGGTTCGGACAGCGGCCTGGAAAAATCAATTGTTCAACCAACACAAAGCCCTGGGCGCCATTCGTCATAATAACAACCTGTATAGGAGAGTGAAATGGCGCTTTTAACAAGTTACAGTCGGGCACATAAGCAATTCTATTCATTAGACGTCACGTCAGGCTGACTGTGTGCTAATGGAGCTGGACTGAGGATGCTGGAGATTATGGGGCTGTGTCCTGGTGTCTTGGTGGTGTCCTGGTGGTGTGTCTTGGTGTCCTGGTGTCCTGGTGGTGTCTTGGTGGTGTCCTGGTGGTGTCCTGGTGTCCTGGTGTCCTGGTGTCTTGGTGTCCTGGTGTCCTGGTGTCTTGGTGTCTTGGTGTCCTGGTAGCCCTTCAACGCTGTGCCCTTCTCTTGACAGCAGTACCACAGCACTGGTGTGGGTGTTTATTTATTTATTTATCTATTATTTATTTAATAAGTAATATTAGATGTACACTTACTGTATAGGAATTATGTATAATTATCACTAATATTAGTGTGATCTTGGAATTGTTCAAGTGTTCAAACCATGAGTGTGACAGCATAGTGACTTGCTAAATGCCTGAACATTAGTTAACATCAAAACTTTGATGCTTACTGTAGACTCAGAGCTGACTTGCATTCGGTTTATGTCCATCCCAGCTGTTAATGTCCAGCCTCGCGCGACCCCTGTCCCTCTCCAAAACATCATGCCTAAACATTTAGAAGGTGGGAGGAGGGCCCAGTCTCCGCCCACCAACTCGGGTTACGTCACATACACGGACCAATCAGGGCTCTTGTTTATGTTGTCTAAAGTGGGGTGCAGTGCCTTTAAAAAGACTGTCAGCGCCTAGATGCAACTTGTATGACTGACTCGCCTTCTGATCTTCTTGCAGAAAACCAACAAAGCTGACCAGAGAAAAGCGGCTTGATCTTGCATTCTTAAGAAACTACAGTTACGTTTTTGAATTATAAGTAAAGTGTCATTGCTTTATTTTGCAAGAAATCTATTTAATTTCTAGGAATCCAGTAATCTATTAGCAGTAGGTAAGCGGTGCAACAATGCTTCTCTCTATCCTGTGCGCCGCCGTGCTGTGTGCTCCGTACCTGTGTGAAGCCGGGATCTCCAAGCGCCATGTGATCGGCTGTCCCGACAAATGTGACAAGTCCCTCTGCGCCGCCATACCGGCGGACTGCCT
>NC_084996.1:26297057-26299557 GCF_963854185.1 Sardina pilchardus
AAAGTAGGGCGCGCCGCATCATGTCGAAACGTATGTGCGGAGAACTTAAGAACCCACTCCCCTCTTCCTCCCTAAGAGCCCACTCCCCTCTTTCCTCTCCTCTTTCCTCCCTAAGACCTCACTCCCCTCTTTCCTCTACTCTTTCCTCTCTAAGAACTAAGACCTCCCTCCCCTCTTCCCTCTCTAATTCCTGGAGAGTGGAGAGTGCAGAAGAGGCTCCATTACTCAGTGGATGGAGTGTGTGTGATCAGAGTGGTTTGTGTGCTCAGGCACGGTTAGCTTCACACAGCTCAAGCGTAACTCATCGCGTCTCTGTGCTAGCAGACGCCCATATGGTTTGGATCCCCGCTACAGCGCACCAACCCGGTGACTTATAGAGACCGGTGACGCGTTCATATCCGCCCAGCTGCTCCTCAAGGCTAACGCAAAACATTAACGTAAACGTGAACAAAAACGTAAACATCTACCGCGATTTAGTAT
The DNA here is from genome assembly GCF_963854185.1 of Sardina pilchardus. Lineage (NCBI taxonomy): Eukaryota > Metazoa > Chordata > Actinopteri > Clupeiformes > Clupeidae > Sardina > Sardina pilchardus. Next base: position 26,297,538 of record NC_084996.1, read on the forward strand.
GACGGGCTGAGCGTTAGAGGATTGCAGCTGCTCCAGGGGTCCACAACCAATCCAGGCAAGAATCAAGCCAAGTCCAGGCCAAATCAGGGCCAGACCAGGTCTAGATCAGGGCCGAGGCCGGGCCATATTAGGGCCAGATCAGGTCTAGATCGGGGCCAAATGAGGGCCAGATCCTGGGGTCAGTGTGTCCATGATCAGGATGTGACAGCATGGCGGAGGCAGACGGGACGTACTGTATCTGAGCGTCCACCAACAGTCTATTAGACTCCACACGTGTCCAGCAGTTGGTATGGTCAGTAGTCCTCCTGTGTGTTGGACTCTGTATGGTCAGTAGTTGGTGTGGTCAGTAGTCTCCCTGTGTGTTAGACTCTGTATGGTCAGTAGTTGGTATGGTCAGTAGTCTCCCTGTGCGTTGGACTCTGTATGGTCAGTAGTTGGTGTGGTCAGTAGTCTTCCTGTGCATTAGACTCCATATGTGTCCAGTAGTTGGTCTGTATGGTCAGTAGTTGGTGTGGTCAGTAGTCTCCCTGTGCGTTAGACTCTGTATGGTCAGTAGTCTCCCTGTGCGTTAGACTGTATTGTCAGTAGTCTCCCTGTGCGTTAGACTCTGTATGGTCAGTAGTCTCCCTGTGCGTTAGACTGTATGGTCAGTAGTCTCCCTGTGCGTTAGACTCTGTATGGTCAGTAGTCTCCCTGTGCGTTAGACTGTATGGTCAGTAGTTGGTGTGGTCAGTAGTCTCCCTGTGTGTTAGACTCTGTATGGTCAGTAGTTGGTGTGGTCAGTAGTCTCCCTGTGCGTTAGACTGTATGGTCAGTAGTCTTCCTGTGTGGGGAAGAGAGCCGTGCTGCATCTGCTGCTGTTTGGAGCTAATAGCCCCTCTGCTCACGGTCCATTTCACACTTAATGACCAGGTGTGGCTCTCACACACACACACACACACACACTCTCTCATGCTGCATGCCAGGCTTATGTCACCAGCAGCCGTTCGATAGATGCCATCCATCAGCAGACGCCCAGGCTGTTTGAAGTGTAAATATTTAGGGGTGGGAGAGCTGAGGAGGACGCCTAAGATAAAAGAAGGTTGGAGTCACAGAACGCAGATGTTCCTCACTATTGATGTTGTGAAAGGAGGGTTACGCAAGGTAAGAGAGACTGTGAAAGAGAGAAGGAAGGGGGGAGGAGGGAGAGAGATAGAAAGAGAGAGAGAGAGACAGTTACGTATCTTTTGTTTTGAGAGGGTAAGAGAGAGAGAGTTACGTATCTATTGTTTTGAGAGAGAGAGAGAGAAAGAGAGAGAGAGAGAGAGAGAGTTACGTATGTGTTGTTGTGAGAGCGGTCAGCTGAATCACTTCCACTTGTATGAGAGCCAGTTCTCTGACTGATGTGCGGAGCGAAGCTATAGGCTGACCGCAGGGCTGACCGCAGGGCTGAGGGCCAGAGATCCGCTGCGTCGCGTTTGCCGTTCCGACACGCTCAAGCCTGCATTTGATTTTGCATTTGATGGCTATTATGTTTTATTGACCCAAATTTTATTAGCCTTGCAAACACGTGTATGAAATCACTTCAGCAAAAGAACATTTTATGACGCGACATTCCCTAAAACACATTGCTGAGTCCTTTCTAGCAGTTTATTGGGCCGATAATTGTGGTCTCGTTGAGGTTGTTTACAAGGCCTGATCATTTGAAGTACTGTCTCATCCTGACCCGACACAAAGCCTCTTGCATAACCCACACGTGGGGCTCCGCGGCTGGTACTCGGAGTGCGCTGGTAAAAGAGCGATGATCAGACACTTGGCGCCATCGCCGAGCTGAAATCAAAAGCTGCGCTCTGCGGCCTGGAAAGGGATGTGATGTGTTCCAGCGTTGGAAACATACCTGCTTTACAGCTGCATGCCTCGCACATGACTCAACCAGGGGCCAAAACAAATGACTTCATCTCTCTGATAACATTAGCACATTGAAATAGCTTTTGACAGCATCATTTGAATGCCATTTTGACTCACTTCTGATGGTCTACGC
>NC_084996.1:26304557-26307057 GCF_963854185.1 Sardina pilchardus
CCTTAGGTCTACTCAATTGTTTAGTTAACACCTTGTCATTTCGCGTTTGTCCCGCCGTTCACCTCCGTGCGCCCCATGTAGGCCTACATCAGAACATATGTCGGGATAGCCATCTCACTATGAGAAAACGTATGACGATAGTGCTAAGAGATTAACACGTTTGCATGCTTGGTAAACATCAGTCTTGCACATAATATTGAGCTGATTTTTTTAATGGAAATGGCTTACTGTAGCATATTGTGCTGATAGATGGAAAAAGTTGCCTATTTAAAGGCACAGTCTGAATTTTAATCCTAGCTCTCCATTTAGTTTGTGCACTTGAACAACTATAATGATGTAGCATATAACAGTGCTGCCCTACAAAGCAGAAAGGCAGTAACTGCATTTTTGGTCGAAAATTAGTTATTATAATTTTCATGACATTAAAGTTGTTATGAAGATTGAGTACCAAAAATAAGCTAATGTAAAGTAAAAAAAAAAAAAAAACCTCCAATAACTGCTACATTAACTACAACCATAAGGCTAAGCAACAGCATAACTTTAAAATGTTTTTCTTTTTTTCAGTTTGCACTCTGCATTACTGCCTTTTTGCTTTGCAGGGCAGAGTAGGGCCTGCCATTTATTTTAAGAGGAGAGGTGGAGGACGTAATACTTTGGAAGGAGAGGGAGTCGTGCAATTTGATTTTCTTTGGAGCAACCTCTTCAAACAGCATCAATATCAAAAAAAAAATCGTGATAAAATCGTATCGTGAACAGAAAATCGTGATCCATATCGAGTCGTGAGTTGAGTGTATCGTTACATCCCTAACAGAGACTAAAGACTACAGGTGGGTTGATTTCAAGTTCAAGTTATTCAAGTTAGCCAAGCCCAATCTCTAAAGGTAACTACAAAGGTTTCTCTGTGTCTGACCCTCTAAAGATAATCGCTAGGTGACCACCCTGTGTCTGACCCTCTGAAGATAGTCGCTAGACCAGTCTTCTGAAATGGATGTTACGCATCGTGAACAGAACGCTTCAGTTACGCGCCTGGTGTAGCTCTTCTGTTAGAGTTGTGCATGAGTATATGCATGTGACACTCACTTAGGAAGCAGAAGCCACCTGAGCTCGCCAGCCCAAACAGGGACAGCTGGGGTCAGCACCAGCCCAGAGCCCAGCGCTAATGGTCCACCTGAGCTCGCCAGCCCAAACAGGGACAGCTGGCTTTCCTGGTGGAGAGACCTGCGCTGAAAGAAGTCTGGAAGCTGGACTTCCTTAGTGACCTAGTGTTGTGTCGCGCGTAAGGGGCTTTTAGAGCGGATAATGACCATCACAGTCCTCGTCCGTACCCCAGAGGGTCACCTGGAGAAGGACTATGCATGACTCACCCCCAGGAAGGAACAAACACACACAAACACACACACACACACACTGGGACACACACCATAACATACCGGAACAACAGCAGGTTTAATCACAGGGAGAAGGAGAGAGAGAGAAAGAGGGAGGAGAGAGAGAAAAGGAGGAGGAGAGGAAAGAAGAGATGGAAGTAGAGAGGGGAGAGGAGATGTAGAGGGAGATGAGAGTTGTGCTACTCTTGTGCTCTGTTGCTGCGGCTGACTTTGACTCTGACGGTGTGATTATGTAGGTCATGTAGTCTTTAGTACCCTTCTGTTGATGACAGGTATCTCTCTCTCACACACACACACACACACACACACACACACACACACACACAGGAAAACCCAGAAAGTCCAAATCTGTAATCCAGGGCACAATGCTATGTAATTTAGCACGTCTCAGATGAAGTGGCTGTGCACACACACGGGCCCTGGGGTGTGACTATGCTCAACGTGTTGATTCAGCGCTGGAATCTGGGCCCCGGCTCTACAGCTGCGCACGCCTCGCCAGGTTGGCGTGTGTGAGGCATCATCTCTGCTGAGCTAATTTGCAGGTGTGATTCAGGTTTAGATGTCTGTGGAATGTTTTATGTCCAGTGAGCCTCGCCATCATCACAGTCTAAACATGCAGGAGACGAGGACTATGCCAGCAGCCTCCTGTTCCTGGAGCAGTCTAAACATGCAGGAGACGAGGACTACGCCAGCAGACTCCTGTTCCTGGAGCAGTCGAGTACCGAGTCCCTCCAATCATTGGACTGGGATTAGGCATCAGTCTGCTCGTCATTAATCTGACAAGACCACTCCAATAAAGCTTGCGCCTCAGATAAAGCTCGACCCTACTGTACAAGTTCAGTTGGAGTTAGTGCCACTGAACAAGGTTAGTCAAATACAGTCTGGCTCTGTTCTATAAGGTTACTCAATGACAGTGTGACCTTCTATGAGGTTACTCAATGAGAGTATGACCTTCCTCTATAAGGTTTACTCAGTGACAGTGTGACCTTCCTCAATAAGGTTGCTCAATGACAGTATGACCTTCCTCTATGAGGTTACTCAATGCTCAATGAGAGTTGGTTCAGTTCAGTTCAGATGTGGCCCTTCACTAGAAGCCCACTCAGGTCACTTCC
>NC_084996.1:26312057-26314557 GCF_963854185.1 Sardina pilchardus
CACACACACACACACACACACACACACACACACACACACACACACACACACACAGATAAATAAAGAAGCAGGATATATAGGAGGTCAACTGAGTCTTCTGCAGCCAAGTTTCTGTTGTTTCTGTTGTCTCTGCGTCAGAGAGGGATGGAGAGAGAGAGAGGTAGAGAGAGATAGAGAGAGAGAGAAATTGAGAGAGGTGGAGAGAGATGGAGAGAAATCAAAAAAGAGATGGAGAGAGAGATGGAGAGAAATTGAGAGAGGTGGAGAGAGAGATACAGGGAGATAGAGAGAGAGAAATGGAGAGAGAGGGATGGAGAGAAAGAGATGGAGAGATAGAGGTAGAGAGATGGAGAGAGAGATGGATAGAAATGGAGAGAGAAGGAGAGAGGTAGAGGGAGATGGAGAGAGGGAGATGGAGAGATATGGAGAGAGTGACAAATGGAGAGAGAGATAGAGAGAGAGATAGAGGTGGAGAGGCCTCGGTGATAATCTTACAGAATGATTAATACACTCAGGGTGGAGTCCCTAGTCTCTGTGAGTCATATCGAATGTCAGCCGGCATACTCCAGTCAAGACATGATCGATGCATTGCGTGTGTGTGTGTGTGTGTGTGTGTGTGTGTGGGTGGGTGTGTGTGTGTGGGTGTGTATTATGAATGAGTTTGGCAGTGTATGAGGACAGCGGACAAACAAAGCCAGTAGCTTGGCAGAGAAGCGGACGCGTTGAGCTAGTTCGGTGCGTGTGCATGCTGGTGGGTTTGTGTGAAGGGACCACAGGGCTGTCAAGGATCCCCTGGAGGAGCTCACCTCAAGGCCACGCTCCAGCCCTGGGGTCAGTGCGTCCACTCAATCACTACACAGTGCACTCCATATGGATTGCAATTTAAACACGATAATTAGACGCACGCATTTGTAAATAAACACAAGATCATCTTATAGCAGTAATTGATGACGTGTTAAGGTCTTAGCATGTGAGTCAATTTCAAATATAGAGTGACCTGATAGGCCAGAGATGCCAAGTGATGTAAGCCAGTTGACTCAGGTGCTGTCTGTCCGTCTGTCTGGTTGTCCGTCGGTCCCTCTGGTCATGCCAGGACTCCTGGCAGGGAGACAGGAGAGCGAAAAGATAAACAAACACGCTGAGGCCTGCTGGCCAGAACGCTCACCCACAGGCCGCGACTGCCCACAGGTGTGCTGTCAATCAAACCAGCCTGCACGGCATCCTTGGCGTGTGGCACTGATGGAGTGCCCTCTCTGGGTCCCAGTTCGCTGGCTGCTGGTCCCTCTCTCCTCCTGTCTCTCATTCATCCTTGAGAGGATGACCTTTGAGCTTTGTGGACAGCACAGATCTGCCCACACAGCCAACGACAACTATAATGATAGCGGTGAAAACAGCATTTATAAATTAGTTACTAATTAGTTACAAGATAAACATCATATCAGCATGAACTTCATGATGTCATGGGCATCATTCTCAGAGCGATCGATATCTGGCTCTGGAGTGGTTCCGGGGTGGTTCCGGAGTGGTTCTGGAGTGGTTCTGGAGTGGTTCCGGAGTGGTTCTGGAGTTGTTCCAGAGTTCTGGTCTGGCTTGGCTCCTTGCCTGGTCTGGACCAAAGCTGGGCCGGATGTCTCCCAGACTCCAGCATCTGTCCAGCACCGGCCCATGCTCCTACAAGATGTCCGACTCAACACTAACGGGTCATCATGGGCGAATGTCATCGCCTCACAGCAGTAGCGGTCACCAGAGAGGAGAAGTGCACAGTGGACTTAGCGTGCGCCTGACGCAGCTGTCACCTCACCAGAGAAGAGAAGTGCACAGTGGACTTAGCGTGCGCCTGACGCAGCTCTAATTGTTCAGGGCTCGAGCATACGGGTGTGAAGCTGCGTCGGCTCCAGAGACATCGATTTGGGCCGGCCGGGGGAGCGGCGCTGGGTGTCTGGTTCTGTTTTTGTTGCATAGCGGCGGAAAGCAGACACCAGCGTTAGCCTCTGTGAGCGCCCAAAAATAAGAGCTGACGGCTGCAGAGAGAGAGGCACAATGACACTCGGGATGAGCCCGGGAGGCGGTGTGTGTGTGTGTGTGTGTGTGTGTGTGTGTGTGTGTGTGTGTGTGTGTTCCTGAATGTCTGTGTGGAAAGTCATGAGTCAATCAGTGAAAATGGAGAGCGTTGACACATAAACTTCTTACACCTACAAAGAGATTTGCCTCTCAGCTCAGTTTAAAAGGGTCATTATTTCCATTCATCTCACATTTGTCATCTAAAATCGCATTACACAGTCGTATGCTGTTGATCATTTAGCTAACATTAAAGACAGAGCAGCTACACACAGTGCATCGCCACATTAGCAGAGTATGTGGGTTTGGGGCATGACATGTGTGAAGGCCTCAGTATGTATGGGGCATGTGTGAAGGCTTCAGTACTCTCTACTCTACTCACACACTCAGGTATGTTATCTATCCAGGCGAAGGTTGAGAAAGTCACGGAAACTTCACCCCC
>NC_084996.1:26322057-26327057 GCF_963854185.1 Sardina pilchardus
GTGGACTTCCCTGATGTCACGTCAGGGGCTTACGTCATCGAGGTCATCGGCAAGACACCTGCAGAAGTGTAAGTGCTGCAACGCACGCTACCGTTAGACACGCCATGTTTTGCTGTTCATCACTCACACATATATGCAGGTGTGTGTGTGTGTGTGTGTGTGTGTGTGTGTGTGTGTGAGTGTGTAAGTAGTGTAAGTAGTGTAAAGCACGCTACCATTAGACACGGCATATTATGATTTTCATTACTCATACATATGTGTGTGTGTGTGTGTGTGTGTATGTGTGTGTATATGTGTGTGAGAGAGAGAGATAGATTTACTGCACATACACCACACCAAAATATGATTTCATCACATATCCAAAACACATGGGCTCTCTCTGATTCGCTCTTGTACTGAGGCAATGGGCTCAGGCGTGACCAGCGGGTAGATGATCAAGTGCTGGACTCTAGACTGGCCTTTCACTTCTGCTAGCCATGTGGCGGCCATCAGAGACCCACCACACTTCATTTGGAACACACACTCTTCTCCAGCATGTTCCTCGTTATCCACACACACACTCTTCTCCAGCATGTTACTCGTTCTCCAAATGAGTGCTAGCAGCAAACTGCTCTGCTCTCTGTCAGGGTGACTTTCCCTGAAGCATATCATGATGCTGCTGTTGGTAGAAACACTCTCTGTCAGGCTAACACTCCTTCCAGATGAAGCCTATGAGGATGCTCGTCAGGGTAACTATGACGATGCTGGTATTGGTAACAGCACTCTAATTGAGAGTTAACTAAATCTCTTGCCCCCTCGTCTCCTTCTCTTGCCCCTCGTCTCCTTCTCCTGCCCCTCGTCTCCTTCTCTTGCCCCTCGTCTCCTTCTCCTGCCCCTCGTCTCCTTCTCTTGCCCCCTCGTCTCCTTCTCTTGCCCCCTCGTCTCCTTCTCTTGCCCCTCGTCTCCTTCTCCTGCCCCTCGTCTCCTTCTCCTGCCCCTCGTCTCCTTCTCTTGCCCCCTCGTCTCCTTCTCTTGCCCCTCGTCTCCTTCTCCTGCCCCTCGTCCTCTCAGTGGTGGCGGTGGCGCCGGAACACAGCGCTTCTCTGGAGCGTGTCGTGGCGCTGAGTGCTCGTCCCGGCCGTGTTTTCTGGCGGCGTCCAAAAAATGTGCCGCTTACAGCAAAACTCCGTGGCCACATAATTACACTCGCACACACACACACACACACACACACACACACACACACTCACGCACACACTCACGCACACACACACACACACACACAATCACACTCACACACACACTCACTCACTCACGCAAACACACACACACAATCACACTCACTCTCACACACACACACAAACACACTCACTCACACACACACGCATACACACACAGCCACATAATTACATAACGCTGAGGAGACAGCAGTCTGTGCTGTTGTGGAGGAAGAGAGCAGCGCGTGGTCTGGGCTGTCACCAGTGTGGGGAGACACACACACACACACACACACACACACACACACACACACACACACACACACAGAGGGAGGTTTGGGCTACCACCAGGATGGGAGTCAGAGTCCACTCGTAAACCCACAGAGGGTTCGGCCGACAGTGTGCCCACCACAGACGGAGATATCTCTTCTCTGCTAAAGACACACACACACACAAACACACACACACACAGAGAGAGAGGCTGGTTGTGGGATGGGAAATGGAGGAAGTCATATTCACTGGTGGCTCCCACTTTCACACATTGGTCCCATACATGGTACACTCACCAGAGGCAATTATCTAACCACCACTGTGTGTGTGTGTGTGTGTGTGTGTGTGTGCGTACAGCCTACATTGTGGGTGGTGTGTCCCAGAGTGTATAATCACACACTATTGCGTGGGAACTGCGCTCCATAGCCTGTTTATAACACGACCGCTAAACGCCCTCGCCACTCTGTCCAGCACCGGTCACATGTGCACCAACTAGAGAGAGAACGTCCTAACGGAACCGGCCCATTAGAAGCAAATGTGGGGTCTTAACCCACTCCTAACGGAATCGGCCAATTAGAACCAAAGGTGGGGTCTTAACCCACTCCTAACGGAACCGGCCCACCAGAACCAACATGTGGGGTCTTAATCCACTCCTAAAGAGACCAGCCCAATAGAACCAACATGTGGGGTCTTAACCCACTCAATAGAACCAACATGTGGGGTCTTAACCCAGTCAATAGAACCAACATGTGGGGTCTTAACCCACTCCTAAAGGAACCGGTCTTAACCCACTCTTCTTTCTTATTTCACTAGTTTGTTTACGTCGGTTCAGTTCTCAGCTTCCACCGTTGTGCCCTTGAGCAAGGCACAAACCCCAAGTTGCTCCGGGGAAAATGTGATGACAATTTAGTCCCTTGTAATATAGTTGACACATGTTAAGTCCCTAAGGGTCGTAAGGGTCATTATCACACACAGGTCTCACACCTGTCTGTCCACTCTTACCTGTCTACCTGTCCACACATCTGATGAGCCTCATCTCCCTGTTCACCCACACCATTGTCACCTGTATTGTCTACACACCTGAGTCTTGCCTGTCTGTTCACACACATGGGATGTACCTGTGTGTCTACACACACTTGAGTCTTGCCGTTCTGTTCACACACATGGGATGTACCTGTGTGTCTACACACACACACACACGAGTCTTACCTGTCTGTCCACACACTCACCTGTAGCGTCTTGTGTGTCCCACAGCGGTGGCCTGAAGGAGAGCGACGTCATCATCTCCATCAACGGTCAGCGCGTGTCCTCGGCCAACGACGTCAGCGCGTCCATCAGGCGGGACGACACCCTGAAGATGGTGGTGCGCCGCGGCAACGAGGACGTCATGGTTACCGTCAAGCCAGAGGAGGTTGACCCTTGACCCCACAGCACCTCCAACACGCCAACCAATGAGCTGGTTCTCAGTGCTCAGCGCCCTCATGGACCTTGACAGAGGGTTCTCGACTGAAGACGCACCTTCCTTAGAACGTGCATCTCTTAGAACGTGGAACATTTTAGAACTTGGGTTCCACCCCACCGTGCCCAGTCACCCGTCCGCTGCTCCTTGTATTGCTGTAGTTCACTGTTGCTCTGCTGCCAAACTCCTCTGCATCAGCTAGTTACTCTGCACAGCTGCCATCCAGAACTTTCTATGAACTGCGTACATTTCACATTTGTTTTATTACTTTCATCACTCATCCATACGCTCCGTCTGTCTGTCACACATAGAGACAAGGCATGGTGGGTGCAAAGACTTTGTGCTTTAGCTTTTGTGTGTGTGTGTGTGTGTGTGTGCACGATTGTGTGTGTGTGTGTGTGTGTGTGTGTGTGTGTGTGTGTGTGTGTGTGTGTGCGCGTGCGTGTATGTGTGTGTGTGCGTGTGTGCATATGCGTGTTTGAGATGTGTGTGAAAACATGTGTTTCTCGGTTTCTTGATTCTGATTGTATGTAATTTTTTTCTTACGTGAACTCTTTGGATGTTTATGTTTTTGTTTTCACTTTTTGACGACGATTTCAGAAAGGGATTAAAGAGATTTCAAATGTTGTTTTTAATCTGAGTGTGCCGTGTGGACTTCCAGACTCTATGACTCAACGCGTTTTATGCCTCCATCCCATTAAGAAAAAGAACTCCCACAATCCCGCTGGGGCCTTCTCTCACAGGAAATGAGGTCATGACCAACCAGTGCCAGTGTGTCAGCACAGGTCACTTCCTGATGTAGGAGTGGGTGTGTGTAATGAGGACAGTAATGAGTCCCAGTGTGTGGCGGTCCAGACTTGGGGCCAAGTGGCCGAGACTCAAACAATGAGAGAACAATGGAACACACCCACCCAGCCCTGACCCGACCCGAAGCGAAGCGCTGTGGTCCGACCCAACAAGACGTCGTGGCCCCCGCCTGGTCCGGAGGCGGCCGTAAAACCTTCAGCGCGCTGCGCTGTGGCGGCTGATTCGATGGCGAGGCGAGCACATTGGTTTCAAGCGTTAGGAATGCGAGTGTGAGTGTGAGCGGGTCCCGCAGGACCAGTGTAACTGCAGACATTAGGAGTGTGAGTGTGTGTGTGTGTGTGTGTGTGAGTGTGAGTGTGAGCGGGTCCCGCAGGGCTAGTGGAACTGTAGACATGTGGGAAGATCAATCTGAGAACAGATGAGCACACTAGCGTGCCGAGACCACAGCCAATCGATCAGGCCCGCTGTTGACGGCTCCGCTATCCATGTCCTAACGCCTTAACCACTCACTACGCAAGCTCGCTGTGTGTGTGTGTGTGTGTGTGTGTGTGTGTGTGTGTGTGTGTTTCTGGTATCGATGTCCTAACGCCTTAACCAGTCCCTACGCAAGACTGAGGAATGCTTTTAGAGTGTAGAGGGAACACACCCAGGTCATCTCATGTCCCCTGTAGAGGCCACATAAAGGTGCTGCATGTAGAGAGTGTAGAGGGAACACACCCAGATCATCTCATGTCCCCTGTAGAGGCCACACAAAGGTGCTGCATGTAGAGAGTGTAGAGGGAACACCCAGATCATCTCGTGTCCCCTGTAGAGGCCACACAAAGGTGCTGCATGTAGAGAGTGTAGAGGGAACACCCAGATCATCTCGTGTCCCCTGTAGAGGCCACACAAGGGTGCTGCATGTTTAGAGTGTAGAGCACAAAGGTGCTGCATGTAGACGCATGCTTACTTCCCCTATAATGTAACCTGCGTTGTGTGGAACCACCGCAGTCCAGCCCTGCACACGCCCGGACTCGAACCCGCGAGACAGCAGCACCTCGGATCGGGAGTCGAGCGCGCTAACAATCCAGCTAAAAGCCCAGGCTACTAGCTTTCATGCCAGCAGCGCTTTTGAAGCGTCGGGGAGTGAGGTTTACTAACGTTCCACAGCATAGCTAACCAGCTAGCACCCGTTACATATACACACACCATCCCATATACACTAATATCTATACACACACTATTTCATACACACCACCTTTACACACACACACACCATCACATATACA
>NC_084996.1:26332057-26359557 GCF_963854185.1 Sardina pilchardus
CACAGAGATGTCTTAAAAAACAACACAAGTTGTTGTTCTCCATGGAATTGGTGTTATTCTCAAGACATATTGTGTAACAAATAAAAACAAGAAAACAACACAAACTGTGTTGTCCCTATCTGGACACAGAGATGTGTTAAAAACAACGTAAGTTGTGTTGTTTTCTACACGTTTGTTTAAGAGTGAGGTGTTTTCAGCATAATTATCAACAATACAGATTGCCATGTACGGATTTGCCATGAATATGTTCTAAGTCCTGTCATGAGCACACTGAAGCAAATCCATAGCAACTTGCGCTGAGTTGTACGACAATAAAGTACTGAAACTTTATACTGAATCCATAGCAACTTGCGCTGAGTTCTGTTGTATGGCAATAAAGTACTGCAACTTTATACTGAATCCATAGCAACTTGCGCTGAGTTCTGTTGTATGGTAATAAAGTGAAACTTTATACTGAATCCATAGCAACTTGCGCTGAGTTGTATGGCAATAAAATACTGAATCTTTATACTGAATCCATAGCAACTTGCGCCGAGTTGTATGGCAATAAAGTACTGAATCTTTAAATACTGAATCCGTATAAACTTGAGCTGAGTTGTATGGCAATAAAGTACTGAATCTTGCGCTGAGTTGTATGGCAATAAAGTACTGAAACTTTGAATTCTGAATCCATAGCAACTTGCGCTGAGTTGTATGGCAATAAAGTACTGAATCTTGAACGAAATTCTTTGGTGTGGACACATTTATTTCACTGGGCCATTATTGATCAAGCAAACGTTTAGTGGCACTGAAAAATAACAGTTAAGACTTTCAACTTTCAGTATCGGCAACTAAGCCTACTCAGAAGCACAGTTCAAACTAAGCCAAGCTGTGATGTTTGTGTTTACATACCTCACTCCGCATTACCTCATCAATGTCAACAGATGCTTTGTTTACAGTAGGGCATTTAAACAAGGACTCTTTTGGCTGTGGAATTTCAGAGGGGTGCAGACCAAATCCCAGACACTGAGAGAACATTCAGTGTATAAATAGGTTTTATTTTTTATTTAAACCATGCAGATCCTCAGTTACAGTGTTTACGGTGTACAGTAACAATCAATAAAAAGCTAAAAAAAAATGTTATACTGTATAGAGGCTGACAACACAATACAGAACTTATATAGACTTTAACACAACAATATGCATGATCTGTCAGTGCGTTGCTACAGGCAAGGGGAAGCAGTTTAGGTCCATAGAGACTCTAGTCATTAGTGCCTTGCCATTGCATTAACCAGTTAAACCCAGCATTTCTCTCAGCATCTCATGATTATTCAGACGGTCATTAGAGCCTTGCCATTGCATTAACCAGTTAAACCCAGCCTTTCTCTCAGCATCTCATTAGAGTGTCCATTTCATAAGCAGCAAACACGGCAGCGCCCTCTAGCTGTGTGGAGATGGCACTGCAGGGACTCTGCAGTGCCACCTCCACACAACTAGAGGGCGCTATTGGGGTCTTTGGTGAGGTGCGGTGCCGGGCAGGTTCAGCTGGGCTGTGTGGGCGGCTGGAGAACGTGCTGCAGAACCGAGTCCAGCTTATGCTCCAGAGAGTCCAGCCGCAGGTCCAGGTGCTCCTTCAGCCGCGCCTCCATCTGCTGTAGATGCCTCTCTAGCGCCTCCTCCAGGCCACGGCAACACACGTGCACCTCCCTGCAGGAGAGGAGAGGAGAGGAGGGAGAGGAGGAGAGGAAGTAAAGGAGAAGAGGAGAGGAGAGGAGGAGAGGAAGTAAAGCAGGAGAGGAGAGGAGAGGAGAGGAGGAGAGGAGAGGAGGAGAGGAGGGGAGGGGAGGAGAGGAGAGGAGAGGAGGAGAGGAGAGGAGAGGAGAGGAGAGGAAGTAAAGGAGGAGAGGAGAGGAGAGGAGGAGAGGAAGTAAAGCAGGAGAGGAGAGGAGAGGAGAGGGGGGAGAGGAGAGGGGGGAGAGGAGGGGAGGAAGTAAAGGAGGAGAGGAGAGGAGAGGAGGAGAGGATGTAAAGGAGGAGAGGAGAGGAGAGGAGAGGAAACAGAAGAAAGGTGTAAGGTGTAATCAATGGTGGTTCTGGGCTGTGATTCTAGACACTATGGTGCTGTGCTATAGACACAGAGACAGTAACCACCAGAGTGTGCTTTGAGAATGACAGACAGGCCGTTTAGTGATTGTCTGCACTTGAAACACTATGTTACCTTAGATACTCATCCCTGAATCAGATGCGTCCATCCGACCTGTAGTCCAGTAATCCCCATTTTAGCTCACCAATCTGACCTCAAACTGACCACAAACTGACCTCTCCTGCACTTGAGTTTGGTAAAGTAAGCACACATGCAACTGGATATCAGGTTTGGTACAGCAGGGAGAAATACCAGACCTGCAGAACACTAGCTAGATTCTATTCTAGATTCCTAGAACAGCCTACCTCAGCATGTCTCAAATTAACTCAATGAGGCTATTCCTAAACAGGCCACAAGAGGTCACTGCTGGTCTTTTGCAATTGACCGTTTTTAGAGACTGAATGAGCGTGCAAAAGTTGCACAACACAAACACAATGCTATTTCACTGTCAAATTCCCATTATTTCCTTACTGTAAAAAGGTGACAGAGCAAAACTATTTTCAAGTCATCTTTAAAGACTAGTATACTACTGAACATCATATTCTATAAATCAATCCAAACGCTGAAATGATCAAATCAACAAAACACAACTACATATAATATAGTAGAGTTATCATCCCTGAACATTAAGAGACAACTGCATATAACAATGATGACTACAAAATAAACCACGTTAACCCTGACGGTGAGACTTACGGCGGGCCGTTGGGCGCGTGGGCCTTGCCCTGGGCGATGGCGGCGGAGTCGTCCATGCGGAGTTGCGCCACCTGGCAGCAGACGCTCTGCAGCAGCGGCAGCAGGTCGGGCACAGTAGCGGCGGCACAGTGCTGCCCGGCGGGCGCGCGCATCAGCGCTGACATCACCTCCGCCAACTTGCCCTGGCTCATGCCCGCGGGCGGCAGGCTGGCACGGGCAGACGCGGACAGGCTCGCGCTCGGGGTCGGGGTCGGGCATGGGCGGTGCCCGGCGGTGCCCGGCGCGGCGGACTCTGAGAGGGACGCATTGTCCTGGCCGGCCGTGGGCAGCGCGGGGGGATGGGCGAGCGCGCCGAAGGGGAACGGAGACGGGGAGGGCGAGGGCGAGGGGGAGGGAGGGGGGGCGCGCGCCGTGGGGGGCGACGGAACAGACGCTCCTTTACTCAGCCCAGAGAACACGCCGCTGCCCATCAGGAGCGGGAAGAAGCTCGCCATGCTGTCCGCTTTGCTCTGGGAGAGAACACACACACACACACACACACACGCACACACACACACACACACACACACACACACACACACAGAGTCAGGAGAGAAGAGACATGTCCAATATTCCAATATTAATGTCCATTTGATTAGTAACATACTATACTTGTTGCTTTGGTAACACTGACTTTACTCATTCATGCCAATAAAGCACCATTTGATTTGATCTGAGAGGAAGAGAGAGAGTTCTCAGCAGCTGAACTAAGGAGGAGAGAGAGAGAGAGAGAGAGAGAGAGAGAGAGAAAGAGAGAGAGAGAGAGTTCTCAGCAGCTGAACTAAAGAGGGGGGAGAGAGAGAGAGAAGAGAGGAAGAGAGAGAAGAGACAGAGAACAAAGAGAGAACTCTCAGCAGCTGAACTAAAGAGAGAGTGAGAGACAGAAGAGAGAGAAGAGAGAGAGGAAGAGAGAGTTCTCAGCAGCTGAACTAAAGAGAGAGTGAGAGACAGAAGAGAGAGAAGAGAGAGAGGAAGAGAGAGTTCTCTTCAATGTTGATGGGAAAGACTATAAACTATGTAATGCAGTGCAAAGCATGAAGGACAGAAATCGTTTATTAGTTAGTTAACCTTTCAGCATCATTAATGGTTCATAAAGACGAGGTCCATTAAAGCACTGAATCACTTCTCACAAAGCAAAGGCATAAAACAGCGATACTAAAATGGACAAGAAATGTGTTGCAGTTGCAGCTGTCAAAGGTCAAATACAATATCTCATCTTTTCAACTGAAACTGTGCTGCCATTGAGGAGTCCACACATATTAAATAGAGGAACGGTGTCTCCTGCATCTCCATATTCACCGAGTAGTGGTGTGAGAGAAGAGGTGCCAACATGCATACTGCGCTCTATTAAAGCACTTTTCTGTAGTGAAGGGGAGAAGCTATGCCATGTGAAGCTTGAAGACAATCAATTGTCTTGATTGGCCTGTGACCTTTGAACTTTGGGTGTGCCATGATTCTGGTTCTGATCAAGGGAGAGACCAGTTTCACCAGGAGGATTCCCCAGTACCGCTAACTAGACAGGAATATTCAAAACGTAAGTATGCTACAAACAATGGGGGCGTTATCTCTTGTTCTGCCGCTGTTAGAATATGGAGTGTAGATATATACAGTAGGGCTGGTCCTCCTAGACAGCCGTTAATCAGAGTCACCACGCCTTGCACCTGGCCAAGTGTTATGCTAATCTGTTATGCTAATGGAACAGTTGCCAAACACTTGGAGCAGCCATAAGCAACAATGGGAAGGTGTGAAAATGCCCCATTCCTGCACGCCTGGTATCTATAGAAAAAGGGTCACACCTGGGAGTTGGCAGATGTGCTCAGAACGTCTTCCTTTCAATCCTAAATCTAATCCTACAGAATGTATAGACAAGAGATACAAATGGGTTCAACGTGATGAATGAACATCAGACACAGTATGTCCACACACAGGACAGCAGTGATTAACAACTCTTTCATTCCACTGTTCCTCTTCCTACTGGGTGATTCCGAGTCAAATCAGGACACTTTCGGACTAAGAAAGTTTGAATAAATTGTGGCGGGGACTATACCTTTAACTTATTGTATATCTTACAGTAAAGGTGATGCAATAAGTAAAAGGTATAGTCCCGGCCGTCACAATTTATTCAAACTTTCCTAGTCTGAATCTCCCTTAATATTGATGCAAGAAGCGTGCATTCATTTCTGAGGGTTTCTCATATGATTAAATCAGCATACCAAGTTTTGTTAAAATCCGTGCCGATGAGGTCCAAAAGTGTCCTGATTTGACACGGAATCACCCTACTCCAGGATTGGCTCTTTCCCCTGTGCAGGACCCGGGTCATGGCCGTGACTGACAAAAGTAAACAGGTCCCAAGGGCCCAGGTGTGTCAGTGCAGTTCAAGCTCTTCTATTATCAGAAGTTAAAGAGCGTATAAAGCTAAAGAATAAAACGCAAAAGGCTAAGAGGGCAACAAGGGTGAATCATACATGATTTTACATAATTAAGAATACAGATGTGCTGAGATGTGAACTGAAGATCAGAGTAATGACCAGACTGATACGAAGGGATAGATCGTTCCAAGGTGCGGGGGCCACGGCCGACAAAAGTGAAATGTCCTCAATATTATAATATATAATATATTGTTTTGGGGACCGCCTAAAGAAATGGACCAGAGGCCCTGAGGGGTCTTGCTGGGGTGCGTCTTGGTAACACGTAGGTAGAAAGAGCAAAGTAGGAAGTGGAGACCAGATGGCTCAAGCCACTGCATCTTAAGTGAGAGCCACACCAGTACAGACGTGAGTGCGCCCCTACACACCAGTACAGACGTGAGTGCGCCCCTACACACCAGTACAGACGTGAGTGCGCCCCTACACACCAGCGGCAACATCTTCACCATGACAAGCCTTCCACAAACAAAGGAATCCATTGAGCGGCGCCGGCCTAAACAGAACTGAATCGTAACTGACACAGTGGCAGGAAACGGCCCAACGCTGGTGAGCTGAGCTGCATAGAAAACAATAGCAAGTCATGGAATGTGGAGAGAGGAATATCTAAGTCATGGAACACGGAGAGAGGAATATCTAAGTCATAGAACGTGGAGAGAGGAAGTAATAGAATGAGGAATATCTAAGTAATAAAGCGTGAAGAGGGGAATATCTAAGTAATAGACTGCGGAAAGGGGAATATCTAAGTAATAAAGATTGGAGAGGGAAATATCTAAGTAATAAAGTGTGGAGAGTATAAATGTGGGCAGTGAAAGAGAGCCAAACACAGTGACACACACTAGAACACAGGACTCCCAACCTCTCCAAATGTCATAAGGACTCTAAGCAATCCAAATGCCATGGTTGGCATAGTGGATCACACACACACACACACACACACACACACTCGTCTGTACCTTCTGTTGGAACTGCACCATGTCCATAAGGTGCTGTGCCCCTGGTGAGAGGGTGGTGCCCATCTCCTCCATCATGGTCTGCACCTGCTGCAGGTCGATGCTGCCACCCGTGCCCACCTGCTGCTGCGGTTCCGTGGGCTCCAGGACCTGCACCGCCACGTGGACGCCAGCGATGCCCACACTGGCACGCCCTCCAAGAGACAGCAGCTGGCATAGGACAGGGCATCCAATCAGCAGCCATACTAAGCAGTTTGTCTTAAGTTATGTGTGTATATGTTTTCAGCTTTTGGAACAACAATGTATTTCGATGGCACACAGACAGATATTAATTACAGAGTCCAGACATTCCATTCCAACTGGCCACACAGGCGGTTCTCTCATAGAATGGGTGACCCCTGGATCAAAAGGTCAAGATGTCAATCTGCTTGTTGTGCCAGCTGTGCTGTGCTGGCGCTGGGGAGGGCAAGGCATGGTTTTATCTGCAGAGCTGCAGCACCTTCTGATCGAAGTCTCAAAAGCACTCTGCATTGGCAGGGCGAGATCACTGGCCAAAATTCCCACAGCATTCCGGATCAGAATCCCTACTGTATTCCGGATCAGAATCCCCACTGTATTCCGGATCAGAATCCCTACTGTATTCCGGATCAGAATGTGACTGTTTGTCCCACGCTACACAGGGGTCAGCAGGGGTCAGATGCCTTTGTGGTCTGCTGATCGAGAGCTGCTGACGGAAACATGCAGGCTCACAGCAGCCCACAACAGATGCCGTCTGGACAAACCGGTCACTGCTACTGGACTAGTTGGAAAAACACAAGTCTCTGAATCAAACAGAAGGGTGGGGACAGCACCAAAGCTTACCTTCACTTCACAGGACGTAGTGGGGCACTCTAACTTCAAGTGTTTCCTGTAGAAAGGTCTGTTCTCTGTAGTTCTATGAAATGGACAAAGATAGGTGTCACGGTAACCAGAAGCACCTCTGAGAGACTAACAAAACAACAATCATGGGTTTGTGACAACGCACACTTTGAGGGAAATGACAGCACAGTAGGTTCAGATTAATAAATGTAAATGACCCACAGAATACCCTGCAAACATGACAGTACCAGCCTGTCTAAGGCGGGTCTCTGAACTCCTTTAGGCTCAGGGCGAACCAGCTTCATCCAACAATACAAGAAGAAGGTGCCATACCCTTCAGGGTTGATGCTGGGGTCTTGCTCCCCACGGCAAGTGCCGCAGTAGTCCCCGGATGCCGAGTACACCTCTATGGTCCGCGCCTCGCTGACCACCAGGAGAGCGGTGATAACGCTGCGAGGTGTTGGGGCGCACTGGAGCGTAATTACGCATGGCGTGTCATCCACCTGGTCCAGGTACAGAGGCGCATCGCTATGGGAAAACAAACATTATACTTGAGCGAAGAACAATTCCTCTCATTTGAGCCCAGTTCTCATATGGCTGGCTCAGTATCTAGGGTAGCCTATCTGAAGAGATATTTAATTGGTCTGATTTAGCATACAGTCAGAAATATCATGATCATGATCACACTTACTCGCTTCTAACAGAGGTGTCCACTTCCTGAAGATTATCCTCTTGGTGTGTCTTTATCACATCGCATATATGACAATCTTCTGACCTGAGTGCCCATGATATGCGTCCTGAAATGACACCATCTTCACTCGTCTTCATTTGTTCAGACATGGCCCGCTGCTAAGCAAAGGTAGTTCCAGTTTTATGTCTCCAGAATGATGCTAGCTGACCGAACGCTGCTGTCTGTGGTGTTCAAAACGAGACGTCATGATGTCGTTCGACTTTCGAAACACGTCCAACAAGCAATAACCTTTCTAGACATATTAGAGGTCCTATCTTGCACACAAACGTTTGTATTTCCCAGTCTGACAACTAACGTTTACGTTGATCTACAACGCTTGTTGGGACTATTATATAAAGCTACCAAGCGTTTTCTTATTTATTGGCGAATTCTGCCTTCCACAAACTACGCAGGTGTGCTAAGAATGCGCAAGTTGTGTAAAATACACAAAAGCATCTTAATATGACTTATTTACACTAGCAAATCGGCACCACCGACACAGGCAAAACACATGCACATTGCTTCCTGAAAAGCCTATGTTTGGAATTATGATTTCGGAGCGCCATCATTACTTGGGATAGGTCTCCACCTAGTGGATTGGAGTGGGTAAAACTAAAGTCAATAAAATATGTAGCGTGATATCTGGGGTGTCTATGTCTGGGATATTTATTATCAGATACATTGATAGATCTGGTATGATAATACAAACACCAAAAAAAAAAAACACTACAAGAAAACTATGTGGTGTGGCTGAATGAACCAGCCATAACACACTAGGAGCAAATGTGTCTATGTTGCTGAAAGGATGTCCTACGCCTACATTTCATATGTTGGAAAGCTGTTTGGATTGAGGAACAAAATTATTTCCTCGGTCTGTCCAGTATGCAGGACAGTGACACCAGTGTGCTATCCTAATAAAAACTATCTGGTGTCAAATGACAAAAAAAAAAACCTGCACTTATACTAGATCTATACTATAGATTTTCCATGATGCTTCAAATTAATATAATGTCCATCGTTTAAGGGCCCTTTCTCTCTACCAATGCTGGAGAATCCAGCTCAATGTGAATATTTGCCCAATGTGACTTACATAATGAGGGCTGACAGTAGAGCTACAGTGCAAAATGATATAAATACTATATTAGCACGCAAAACAGGATAAACAGAGGATGATAGTTCAGAGGTTTCAGTTGTGGTTGCACATGCAGTGTCTGATAGGCGTGATTACTGTCATCAGTGTGTGATCATCAGCACTCTGATCAGTCCGATTCCCTGTATCGCCAGTAGGGGCAGCAGGGAGCGATGCCTGAAATGTCCAACCCCGGAAGCACCGCCATTTTACAAATAACCGCGCAGCGTGTTTGCGTGGTCGGTTGCATGCGAGGAGGAAGGAACAGTCTTCATACTTAAGTTCGTTAAGTTTAGTTTTTCGCTTGGTTGTTTGTTGTTTTCTTCGACGAAATGAGTTACGGTCGGCCGCCGCCCGACGTGGAGGGCATGACCTCGCTCAAAGTTGACAATTTGACATACAGAACGTCTCCAGAAACGCTGAGGCGCGTTTTCGAAAAGTACGGGCGAGTGGGAGACGTGTATATTCCTCGTGATAGATACACAAAAGAAAGCCGCGGTTTTGCCTTCGTGCGATTTATGGACAAGCGTGATGCCGAAGACGCAATGGACGCTATGGATGGAGCTTTGCTCGATGGTCGCGAATTGAGGGTGCAAATGGCACGCTACGGGCGCCCACCAGATTCCCATTATGGGCGCCGAGGAGGGCCTCCGTCGCGAAGATATGGCGGTGGAGGCGGAGGAGGAGGCGGCGGCGGTGGCGGCGGCGGCGGTGGTGGAGGTTACGGACGCAGAAGCCGAAGGTGAGAGCTAAACCTTAACTTTTCGTGCAATCAATAAGATGCCCATTAATCATGCTATATTTCTTTGTATTTCTGGTTAGATAAACACCGCCATTAGCGAGGAAGCATGCTAGCTGGCTAATGTTGGTTTTGTTAGGGCCTGCTAGCCGCGCGTTAGGCCATTTTGTGTCAGCGCTAATGAGCTAGCTAGCTAGCTAACGAGCTCGTGCAAATGAATCAAACTTAGCAGTATCATATTTAATAAATCGAAAGTTTGTCATATTGGCTGAGCACGTTTGTCATCGTGAGTGGCCATAACGTATGTGTAGCTGCAGGTATGTGCTTAATGACGACACCGTCTTTTTTATGCTAATTTGCTGCATGGTTTCATGCAGCCACAGTCCACGCCGCCGTAGACGCAGCCGCTCCAGGAGCAGGAGTCGGTCCCGCTCCCGTAGCCGGTCCCGCTACAGCCGCTCAAGGTCCAGGTCCTACTCACGGTCCCGGTCCCGATCCAAGACCCGTACGCCGCGGAGGAGCAAGTCCAAATCGGCATCAAGATCCCGCTCTCGGTCAAAGTCCAAGTCCCGTTCCAGAAGCCGCACTCCACCCTCCAACAAAGGCTCCAAGTCGAGGTCACGATCAAGAAGCCGACCCAAGTCTCCCGAAGACAACGAAACGGCTCCGTCCTGAGGAGAAGGTAAGCTTAAACGTTGAGGACATTGTTTTACAAACAGTTTTGTGCTAACACTCCAAAGATCTGGATGTATTTTTTGCAGAGTGAACTGCCTTCGCCATTCAGAATGACACCATTTTAAACACACAAGTGGTTGGATTACCCAACCTAGGGGGGTTTCCATCGTCAACCATGTTGAAACCCCAAAATCAATCATTGACCAATTGGCAGCCCTGGTAGAAAGTGAGAGTCCTGACACCCACCAATCAGGACACGTTTCACACAGGTCTGCCTTTGCACTACAAATAGAAACTATAGGGGGAACACATTTTTGTTTTTTGGGGGATGATGTGCATGCGAGTGTGTGTGTGTGAGAGAGAGAAAGAAGTGTGTCTGATGTGTGTCTTGTGAGGTGTGCAGATATATAAAATATGGGGATGGGGGAGTTCTCACTGGAGTAAGTATGTGTATGACGCACATTTTTTTGGTTATTTTTTTTATTATTTGGGTGGAACCCCTCATCTAAATGTGGAATTCTTTCCCCAAAGCTGCTGGTTCCGGTTTGCATAAGAGGAGGTTGGGGTGCAGGTTGAGCAGTTAGTGTGAGAGCCGGCCATTGGGGCACCCTGCTGTGAATGGCGGTTGCTAAGGAGCAGGTCGGTGTCTTTGAGTGTTGAGGTGGTTTTGAGGTACGTTTGCAGGACAATGGATTCGACCCCCCCTCTCTCTCCCCTTGACGTCATCACCTTCCCAGTCACTTGACAATGTTTATTGTTGCCAAGACAACGGTCGGAAAACAAAAAAAAAAAAACAAACAAAAAAAAAACAGGTTTGAGTTTCACAAAGGTGTTTAGAAGGATGCTGCATATGTCTTGGGTTGCAAAAGTGGTGGCTTTGATAGTGATCCACTGCCTTTTGAAACCTAAAAGATGCAGCATGCTCAAGCTGTTTATGAGATCTTAACACACCTTTTGCATAAATGTCCTGTTCTTTCCCCCTTCCCCCATGACATGCCTTTGTGAAACTCGCCTTGTCTCCAAGGTTTGCTGGATCTTCTGCCAAAGGTCTATTTCTGAATCTTAAACAGACAAGCAGTCTCTCTGCTCTGCAATAAAACTGTCTTTTGGTAAGGAACATCTTAATGTGTTCAGTCCAAAGACGCATCTCACCATGTAGTGTGGAAATAGGTCATGGTATGTTTTGGAAGTTAGCACGTCTTTAAGGGTCCGCTGTCTCACTCCAACTGTTGTCTTTTCTTTCAGCGAAATGAAATATGGTTGAGGACATCCCAATGATGCGAGCAGTCCGCCTTGGGTACTTTCGCCGGTCTGGATATCGAATAAAAGGTTATTGCTAATTGGGTCTACATGGTTTTTAAGCAAAGTTTTGTTTCTATTGTTGCTTTTCAGTGTCCCCCACAGACTTCCTTTATCACATCTGTGTCTATTGTAACTGATGCAAATGATTTCTTTTATTTTGTAACTAAGGATGCTTTGGTCAACCATTTTTGTTTTGTTTTTTTGTTTTACCTGAGCCATTGTATAGTTAAATCACATTACAATACTTTGAGTCAATAAAAAAAACTTTTTTAAAGTCACATCATTTACCCTTCATTTTCCTTCACCAGCTTATCAGAGCGAAGGGGAAAATTCGTTCAGGCTTATGTTGTAGTAAATATGACTTCCATCTTTGCAGACAGACGTAACTAACTTGGATAAAGTAAAATTACTAGAGTTTAAAACAATAAAAATCTAGGTCACATAGTCTCACTCTACTCAATCAAATGTTCATTTGTCAGTGATTAGGTCGGAGGAGACTTGATAGCTCATCGACGTCTAAACACACCATGCCAGATGTTTGTTTGTACATGCTAGAGGACATGTCCCACCCGTCCTGTGTGTGAGTGTATGAGTTGTGTGTGTGCTGTGTGATGTTGCCTCTGCTCCAGTGCCCTGACTCTAATGCTCTCTCTTGTGTTGTATCTTTTGTGCACTAGGCGCCGTTGCGCTGCTGTTGAGTTTTGCTGGTTAGCTGTAAAAGGTGGCGTGATGCCGTGCTGAGTGCTTGGCTGTTTCCAGTATTCTCCAGGTTGCCCCCGTGTAACGCCTGTTAACGCCAGTGATTTGACGGTTTTTAAAGCACACACTTTTGGCTACGGCTGGTCGTCCATGTGGTTTTTTGATTTTGTAGAATGGTATACCGACATCCCTGACGTTTCAAAACTTCCCTCCCTTTCCTCTCCTCTCCTCCTCTTCTCTCTCTCTCTCTCTCCTCTTCCTCATATCCTCTTCCTAGACTCTCCTCAACTTTCCCCCTTTTCCTCAAATAAGTAGAGCGCATCTAGCCAGATTAATCTTCAAATTACATGAGTACTACCATCTTGTATCATGACTTCATTAATGTACTTGCATTTGTGAACCATACATATGGTCTATGTAACTGCTACAATGAATGCTATTAAACTTGTTTTGGTGTACATGTACTTGTTTGGCCTTTTCCCTCAGAGAACAACCGCCGATCACTGGAATACTTATTATGGGTATTGCTATTTAGCAGATGCCTTTGTCCAAAGCGTCATACAAATTTTAAAAACAATAAAATAATTTAACAGTGAACAATTGCAAGAAGTAGGGAGAATAAGAATATAAACAATATCAATTCAAGCAATAACCTAATGGAAATAAACAATGAATATATATAAGGGAATGGCAAATAACTGAGCATGTATTAATAATTCCATTCAGCAGCAAGCAACAAAGTATACATTCTTACATAGTGTCATTGACACTTCTTGCACAAAACATGATAAAGGTGACGTTCACGATGTGGTGCAGCCGGAGTGAGCTCATCTGATAACCAGGCATCACCGGCTTGGCGGGAAAGTTAGATGATGCAGGTGCATTCTTTAGCGCTGTATTGCTGTGTAGTGTTTCCACTTGCTCACTAGATGGTGCAACTGCTGCATTGGAGGCATTAAGCATAGTTCTGCAGGTGCAGTTCACTGGATACTTGTCTAATGTGAGCCCACTGCACATTGATATTTTCCTCTATAATCCAACCAGTGTCTTATAATAAATGAAGCTATATTGTTTGGTGATCTTGGCCCTCTCTGCTGTTCACATAAACCTTTGCTTAATCCAAAGGCCCAGATCAGAGCCATAGAAAAGGAGAGTTGCGACACTCTTTGATGTTGCCGCCACGATCAAAAGTTCCAAAAAACCTGTGCTGAATGGCTGAATCGCAGGAGGGTGGGATGTACTTCTGATGCTGGAAGGTGTAATCATTTCACTCATCGACTACTGACCAAGAGATTGGCTGTAAACAGTTCCAAAAGCCCCACAACGAGGAAATAGCCTGGAAAAAGCGCTGCCATTTTTTCCTATGGAGGTCTATGGGAGTGTCACCACTCTGTTTTATCTACCGCTCTGGCCTAACCTGACTCTCGCCAGACCCTTGTAGTTCCGCCATGCTCCACCAGAGGCGTTTCGCTTAGCTCCACACAAGGGTCTGGACGCGAGGGCAATCCAAACCCCTGTGCCAGTGATCAAAAAATGAGCAACCAATCAGGAGCGCCGAAGCGAGTGTTTGATTCAAATAACAATGGCGGCACGCAGCGAGGAGTCTTGTGCTGACATTGATTCTGCTATTTCAACCGTTTTGTCGAATCTATCGAGTATTCATTCTTTAAAAGATTAACAGAGAATAGGTTTGAAGACATTTATTGGTGGCAAGGATGTTTTTACTCTTCTTCCGACCGGGTTTGGCAAGAGCTTGAAGAAACCTAGCACGTCATTCAAGATAACAGGCAAGTGGTTTATCAAATCACATGCGAGGATGTTTTACAAGGACCCGCCTTCAGAAATACATCTCATATCGAGAAGTCCCAGATCCTTGTGTGAAGCAGACAGCGAACTACAGGATCTGGCGAAAGTCAGGTTAGCTCTGGCCCAGATGTACACTAATGATTGCCATATGATTTAATTGAGTGTGATGGGCTTGACTAGCTAGTGGGCTTTATCTGTCTGACATGATCTTAATGGGGCACGCATATAGAAAGGGTAACCAGGACCTAATTTAGTGTCTGGCAGCAAGGTGAATTTCATTTAACAAAAATTACACTGCATATGGAATCGGTCTTATTTGAAAGATGTCTGATGAGATTAAATATAAAACAAATATTTCAGATGTACAAATATCTAAATGTAAAAAAGTAGCTCCATTGATCATTGTGTGCCAAAGTGAATGTTTAAGCCTGACGTTCACAACCATCCTCTGACCTACCATAAAGCGTAGCTGAACCTAAGGATAATAAAAAACTATATTTCAACCATTCATTTTAATTAAGTAGTTCCATCTCAGGAAATTTGAATATTTTGTTGTTCTGGTTTACTTATCAGCCTGAATATATTTGGGAGGTTTATAACAAACGTGAGGGCATCATTTTGGGTTTTGGGCAATGCCAATCACAATTCTCTGGCATGTTACAGACAAAACAATCCATCAAGGAAGCAATTGACAGTGAAAGTAATCAATTGTTATTGTGCTAAACCATCCACCTCTCAATGGCCCACACTGCCAACATCCAGTGTAATTATGTGTGAAAATTTGGAGGAATTTGTGGCCATCTGACAAAAGCCAGAATAGCCTCCCCATTCAAAAGCCTTGGTGAAGAGGTCGCTGTGCTGTGCCATGCAAGAAGAATAGCCTCCAGGCTGATCTGTGCCAGCGGCCGGCGTATACGAGAAACATGCTCTCCAGGTTACGCTTGTTCCTGAACATCTTGTCCCCCGAAACTGAAAATCCGTGTTCATTTACATTGGCCACGTGACAAGTTGTGTAACATTGTTCTGTATCTTCCAACCCTCCACTTCCATTTCAAACTCAATATTTTCATGCATGTTTCACAATATATGTAAGTAGGCCTTTATGCATACATAATCTGTACAAGTAGGTCATATCATTTTGGTAATCTTGTTAAATAAGCCGTCTTATCGGTTATCAATATTATTTCCTCCAGGTGGTAATAATCAGGCAATTGAAATCAGACACTTTAATTGTTCAGTGCGTTGGAAAGCCCTCCAGAACAGCGCTAGCTAGCTTAATGGCACGGACTGATTTGGTTTGTTAACACAACACAGAGGTGTCAAGGGACAGAAGCCGTAAATATAAACACGGTCCATGTCCTCGGTTAACTGGTTTATCCCGTAGTGAATGCTCCTCATCGGGCACATTACAGCTGTAATGAAATCAGGCTCTCCTCATTCATGCCCCGCCCACAAATTGTTGCAATTTGCAATTGATTACACATAGAATTTGAAAGAGAGAAAAAACACCAGACACTCGGGTGGATAACAGGTAATGGTCTATAGGCCTAAAAGCTTTACATGTTGTGTTTTTGTAGGAAAATAGGGTCCCTTTTGTCTGTGTTGATTTGGTTTTTATTGTGCATATTTTGTTTATTCTGCCCGAGCTTTAAAGCAACCAAGGTAAGTCTTCCCTTTTGGTGTTCTGTTTCAGTGGTACTGTTTTCGACTCTGCAGGGTATTTTTGCAGTTTTCTTGCAGGTCGGCCATGTTATTGTTGTGGAGAATATAAGCCTGGAGCAAAGGCGTCCATTTTTAATCAGGGCGGAAGGAGAGGGGCGTTGAATTATCTCCAGCTCATTTCACCAGCACAGCAACATCCAGAAGGGCCATTCAAATGGGTCTCTCATCGCCCCAAAAGCTGAAACCGAAAGGAAAATGCAAACCCACATCACTGGACAGCAGGAACTCTTGCAAAGCCACATCACTCTTTGTGAAGAACGCAGAGGCAGGAGCTCTTAACCGCACCTTAGTGCTGCATCAGCGTCCACTGCCGTCTCCCACTGACAAGTGCTTCTCCGCCGTCCCAAGGTCTGCTCCCTCACACATATTTTGATACATTGGGGTAGCAAAGATCAAAGTGTGCCGTCTTCACCTGCCGGATCTACATAGAATCAACTGTTCAAGATCTAGCTTCCCTTTTCTGACTGTCGGTGTGATTTATCTCGCCCCCCTCTCCCTACTCTGTTCCTTCGGCCTGTAGATGTCCAGTGTCCACTTACTGAAAGGGGACAGGTCACAAGTCCAAAGGTCAAGGGCAGGAAGGGGCAAGTGCATGTTGAAGGTTGAAGGTCGTGTCCAGAGCACTGGTTCACAGAACTGGTCCCTTGCAGTCAACTCAGTCAGGGTCCGAGATGGTCTGCTCGGCTCGATAGGGCCTCAGGGCTGGTCCCAAGGGAAGGGGAGGAGGGTGGTTGTGGAGGTGACTGGCCGGCTGCTCTGGGCTGCTCTGGACTCTGGACAGGCATGCAGCAGCATGGGACTGGAGGGGGGATGTCTTTGTTACAGAAGCTAACAGGCTCCTTGTTAGCCCATTGTGATAGTCATACTCCAATAAATAGGCAAGAGACATCGAGGTGGCAGTTGGGAGGGGGGTATTTAGAGGTGAACTCTGACCCCTTGGCTCTTAATGTGCTTCTGGGCCCATGTCATCCATATCCAGAGCCACCATGCCATCTCAGTCAGTTGCCGTGGAAACCCATACTGAAGGGACACAGGTTCTACAGGCCTGTATGCCAGATGTGCTGACTCCTGTAGTTCCTGCAGTTCCTGCAGTTCCTGGCCCAGTTTGGGCCGTTCACACCTCCCTCTGCTGTGAGTCCCCTCCACCTCTCCACCTCTCCGCTCCCTTCAACTGTCAGCTGTCACTCCCTTTCTCCTCTCGTCTCCTCTATTTCCACTGTCCCTTCTTCTCTTCTCCTCTCCTCTCTTCCGCTCTCTCGTCCGTTCCCCCCTTTCTTCTCTTCCTTCCTCCCCAGGTGGAGCGAGTGTGTGAGTCTCATACGGACGTGGACTGCTTGATGCTGTGGAAACTCAGCCGGCTGGGCGAGGTCGGGATGGACATCGCCCTGGCACCCCGCGTGCGGAAGGAGTGTTTGTCCTGCCATCGGTGCCACCGCTTCCTGGCCGCGGAGCGCACCTGGGGATACAAACACACGATTGGTCAATCAATCAATCAATCAATCAATCAATCAATCAGTCAATCACAAGGACTGCATTAAAGGTGAACTATGCACGTTTTTTAGCTTAATTTTGCCATAACTGATCAGCTTTGGAGTCATCGGAATGGTTATTTGACTAATTTCGGGTTGAATGATGGCTGTTTCGCTTCCCCCTAGCGCATGTGAGTGGAAAAACGACGCTTGCCAGTTTGTTGACCGATTGAGGAGTGTTGAAAAATATACACGCTAAGCTAGGGGAAGTTCTGCAGAGAAACCTGCAAGCGTAACACGAACGAAAACGAAAAGCGAAAGCGAAAACAGCGAAGAAATTGTCAAATGTGCATAGTTCCTCTTCAACAATCACCAACTGATCAGTTCAGATGCATGTCATACATGTGACTTATACAACTGATCAAATCTCTATAACTAAATCATATAACTATAACTATATAGTTATAATTGTATAACTAAAGCTGACATATGCCAGCACAAACATACAAAAACATTCTGTTCAGGTTTTAAATACAGGGGATGTTTCATGTTTCAAGCAACACATTGAAACCATCAGATAGCACATGCGGTCATACACAGTAGTAGTACCTACCTCACTGTTTAGGAAACAGTAAAACACAGACACAAAGAATCCCTGAAATATAAAAGAAAAGTATTAAATAACACACTTCTACCATACATACAGTACATACATGCACACCAACATAAATACATACTGCACGTATATCTACTTCATTCTTGTATAATTGTGTCCCCCTATCTGCAGGTTTAGTATAGTGCAAGTCATTGGGCTCCAGCTAAGGCCCTCACCTGGAAGGACTCGAGAAAAGAGTTGAAGTAGATGAAGACGATCTGGGAGATTTCATCCTCTCCTGGGTTCACAAAGAACAGCATGTAGGTGATCCCCAGCAGAGGCAGGAGCACCAGGGTCGCCTTCACTGCCTTCCTGCATGAGAGAGAGAGAGAGAGAGAGAGAGAGAGAGAGAGAGAGAGAGAGAGAGAGAGAGAAGGTGGTAAGCTGGTCCCCATGGTCCTAGGACAAGGTTATACAAGGTTATGTTAGGACTATATGTCAGCTGAGGATACCCTGATCATAAAAGGATATGCAAGGTTATGTTAGGACTATGTCAGCTGAGGATAGGCTGATCATAAAAGACATGGCTGTCTGACAACAGAGGTTCTTTGTGCTGTTATAATTTCCTTGCATACTTATTAGCCTTTACACTGAGAAAAGGATTCTTTCCAGAAGCTTACAGGATTACCCTTAAGGCACCAGGCGGCACTACATGGCTTTTACAGTGTGTGTATGTATGTGTGTGTGTGTGTGTGTGTAGGGACATACTCGGTTTCTCCTCTACAGCAATGATGTGATGTGTGTGTGGTTGATCAGGTGATTGGAACAAGTATTAGTTTAGTTGACAGTGTTGTTGGCATCTGCGCTGATCTGTGGTGATCTGTGGTGTGGTGCGGTGCGGTGCGGTGTGGTGCCGTGCGGTGTGGTGTGGTGTGGTGCGGTGCGGTGTGGTGTTGTTGATACATCCTTTCTTTACACAGTGTTGGTGTACCTGTACTGGATGGTCTCAGACGTGGTCGAGGCTCTGAGTTTGGTCATTAGAATCCTGACTATGTTGAAGAGGAAGACAAAGTTGATCTGAAAAAGAGCAGCCCACATTCACAACCTTAGATAATAAAAATCAAATCAAACATTTTCGAAAGGCTGTAGTAGTTCAAGTGAAATAAGACTGAGGGCTCTAGTTTGTAAGGAGTAAAGTTGGACAGTGAGCACATGAAATAAAGCTACCTTGACCTGTCCATGTCTGATGAGCCTGAAGATCTTGCTCATGCTATGAAAGGACCAAAATGATTTTGCCATGTTAAGTATTTGCTCACCTGCCGTGACTCACAAATGCGCTTCTGAAACAATGGTCAGAAAATCCCATAAACACTCCTAAACCTTGTGGAAAGCCTTCCCAGAAGAGTTGAAGTTATAGCTGCAAAGGGTGGACCAACGTCATATCTAAGAGTGGGATATTAAGTTCATGTGAGTCGAGGCAGGTGAGCAAATACTTGGCAGTATAGTGTAGCTTTAGTCCATGTCAGCTCATGGCCTGACTTCAAACTCGGACCCCTGAGACTTAAGAATAGAGATTGTGTTGATGTGTCCCACCACGAGCACCAGAATCATGGGCCCCTGGTAGATGTAGTCCGTGTACACTCCGGCTCTCTTCCCGAACCAGCACCTGACGGGAACACACACACACACACACACACACACACACAGCAGTGAATGATGGGAAGCGACGAGTCTGAGTTAAACCCCAAGTGCTCTATATCAGGAAATCCTCTGTTTTTCAGGCTGTCCACTTATCAGAAATAGTCCAGTTCACTGAAGAGCTCGTCCCCTGGAAATCTCCAAATGTCCCCTGGAAATTTCCACCGTGCGATGGGTGAGTCAGGCGGCTGAGCATTTCACTAAATATCGCTATTTGTATAATTGCATGTGACAAATATAATTTGATTTGGGTATCAACTGTTCTCTATGCTGCCCGCCTGCTGGGTAACTACAGCACATTCCTTTAATCCTTGTATGAGACCTCCATGTTTCATAAATAAATACCCAACTAATCAAAAATCAATGCCGCAAAGCCTTTAAAAAGACAGAATAGACACCAACCAAAAAGGGACATTATGCACAACTGACTCGCTAGCAAAACAGGGACAGCTGAACTAGCAGTGAGAGAACATTAATATCCCTCTGAAGTGCTACTTTGTTGTGAATGTTATAACCACCTCAGACTTTAATGGCCCTTTTCCACTATGAGGTAAAGCCTCGATGTCTGGGGTAAAGCCTCAGAGTTTTTAAGTGTGTGTGCTGCTTGTTGTGGATGTTGTAACCTCCTCAGCCTCTAACTGCTGCTTTCCTGTGGACGTTATAAACACCTCAGGCTCTACTGTAACTGTGCTGCTTGTTGTGGACGTTATAACCTCCTCAGTCCCTAACTGCTGCTTGTTGTGGATGTTATAACCCTCTCAGTCCCTAACTGTAATGCTTGTTGTGGATGTTATAACCTCCTCAGTCTCTAACTGCTGCTTGTTGTGGATGTTATAAACACCTCAGTCTCTAACTGCTGCTTGTTGAGGATGTTATAACCCTCTCAGTCCCTAACTGCTGCTTGTTGAGGATGTTATAACCCTCTCAGTCCCTAACTGCTGCTTGTTGAGGATGTTATAACCCTCTCAGTCCCTAACTGCTGCTTGTTGAGGATGTTATAACCCTCTCAGTCCCTAACTGCTGCTTGTTGTGGATGTTATAACCCTCTCAGTCCCTAACTGCTGCTTGTTGAGGATGTTATAACCTCCTCAGTCTCTAACTGCTGCTTGTTGTGGATGTTATAACCTCCTCAGCCTCTAAGTGTGTACTGTGCCTGGAGTATTGATATCAGTGTCCAAACTCCTGCTCTCAAGTTCCTCACCTACTGACACAAGTGAGACCTGACTCACACTTATCACAGGCAGGCAGCACCAGGCAGCACCAGGCAGGCAGCGCCAAGAGTGTTAGAGTGTGTTTGTTTGCGTGCGTGCGTGCGTGCGTGCGTGCGTGCGTGCGTGCGTGCGTGCGTGCGTGTGTTTGTGAGTGTTTGGAGGTGGTTTTAGTAGGTGTGGGGAAAGACAGATGATGTCATATTTCTTAAAATCTCGTTAGGTTCATATTGTGCAGTCTCCCATTCTGAGCGGGATCAATGCTTTACGACCCTACAAGGGAAAGGGGTTTTGCAAATGAGCAATAATGAACTCCATCCATCTCCACAACACAGCACAGCAGGCCCGAGAGCTTATTGATCATATCCTCAGGGAGACAAAAGTATGCAGGGACCCATTTCACTTAAACACAAACAAACAAATAAACAAAACAAACAGACTTACTTCTCATTGTCGTAATACAATTTGCCAATAGCCCAGGCAACGATGATTGGAAGAGGAATAGCTGCAAAAAAATAAAATAAAGAAATAAAAATGCATTCTCTCCATAATTCACTCCTCAAAACATACAACATGATTTAGTTGTGGCATTCTAACACATTATTGTCTTACAAGTAGCTACAATGTAATACACTAATAGTTAATGAATGCAGCAGTAACATGTGATTACATACAGCCTCACCCTATAACATATCGTCATTTATACTAATCGCTGAATCTCCCCCTGCCAGTAGCACTCCAGGCTGTGTGACATTAATTGGGGGCTCAACATCCCATTAGACTATAGTAATCTAATACATCCAGTGGAGCATGTAATATGTGACTACTGCTGTCAGGGACTGTGAGTGCTTCAGGACAGCTCCCCCATGCTTGGCAAACAAAGAGTGGCTGCAAAGCTGCGTCCCACGTGAACAAATAGCCCTGCGGTGATTTATGGTCCGCTGATCTGTGAGGTGAGTGATGGGGACGATGATCGTGACGAGAGATATAACGTTTCCTCTCACAAAAATGCCAGAGAACAAAAAGCTGCGTTGAGGACAGAGAGTGCGCACTAAGATCTCCAGCTGCGACAGCGTAAGCTGCAGATGACTCCCGTGTTCCCTGGGACCGTCCATTGGCCTCATGCGCGCCCCTGGTCTCGGCCCGGAACATTCTTTTGGGTAGGACGCTCGCACTTTTGCGTCTCTGAGGTGCGTGGAATTCAGCGTTCAGAACCAACCCAAACAGAGACCCAGCGTGACTCCCACACAAAAACACAAGGCCGTCCAGAGTGGCTGGATCAAATGTTGGCCAGAAATGCTCCCCATAGGGAAATAGATCACACCGGACCACAATGTCGGTCCTGTACATAAATCCCAAGCTAATGAGACAACCAGCAAACCAACCAAAAGCCCAAATCAAATATGCACATGTTCCTCATCCAGTATCATGTGTCTTTTGTGCCCCTGAGGCAAGAACGAATTCACAACTACATTCTTGTGTTACATTCTATTCTTTTTCTATTCCATCCTCTCTATTCTATTCCATCCTCTCTATTCTATTCCATTCCATTCAATTCTATTCCATTGTGTTGTGTTCTATTCTGTGGTGTTCTATATGTGTGATGTTACAGTGCAGCAGTGCTCACCCCAGCCGATGCAGATGAACATCCACTTCCTGAGCTTGTCGGTGGAGTAGGTGAGCACAATGGCCGTGTGCAGGTAGCAGCCTTCCCCAAACATCCAGAAGAAGTTGGTCACGTGGAAGTAGTTGTACACAGCTGTGACCACGCGACACCACAGCTGCAAGAGACAGACCAGAGGTCAAAAACAGAACAGTGGCCATTGAAGGTAGTGTTTTTTTGTGGATCTCTGTCATGAAGTCTATTTCTTCTCTCTACAGCAAAATGTTACTTAAGTAGACTAGCTTTATGTGTCTACAGCACCTACCACTGAAAACTTTGGGGTAATTGTTTTTGAAGGAAAAGGATTTCTTTTAATCAATCCAAAAAAGGCTAACTGCTTATACGAAGCCAAAAATGCTAGCTAAAATGCTACACTGATCAAAGAAGCAATGCAACTGGCCCATATGAGTCTAGTATCTGCAGCATCAGCTATGGTGGTTTCAATTAAAAGCACACAATTTTCTTTCCTCTGACATTAATCACCTAATCTTGTACAGTTCTGAGAAATGAAGGCTGTTCCATGGAAAACAAGGCCAAGGAACTGAAGATCTCACTCAACTCTGTGTGCTCCTCTCTTCACAGAAGGGCACAAAGCAGATTTAGCCAGAACAGTACGAGGAGCTCGAGGCCCCAGAGCACTGAGCGAGAGGACAAATACGATAGTGTGTCTAGTTTAAGAAACAAATACGATAGAGTGTCTAGTTTAAGAAACAGACGCCGCACACGTCTGAAACGGCCAGTTTTCTTGAATAGGAACTGCAAAACACCAGCGTCAACATCAGCAGAATAGAAGAGGTAAGCTCAGGGTGCTGGCCTTCTAGAGACAGAGTTGAAAAGAAAGATCCACATCTCAGACTGACCAGCGAAAAGAAAAGAATAAGATGGGCAAAAGAGCACACAAACAGGTGAAGACTAGAGAGACAGACACACACATCTAAAGTACAGATCACACAGAAGAACATTTGTGATATGCCGACCCAATGTTGGAGGAGTGTTTGACTCCATCATGGTGAGGAGGGAATGTGTTGATGAGGGTGCGTTGTGGTGACAGTAAAATCAGGAATTCTAAAGGAATCTTGAAGACAGACACGGTATGAAGTTTAATATTAATTTATTATTCTATCACTCCTATCCACACCTTGCGGATGATTGATTGGCTTGAGTGAACTTGAGTCAACAGTCTCTTGAGTCAAGAGGACAGTGACCCCAAGAGCTGCAGGGAGGGGCGTAGGGAAGAGGCAGTCAGCTGGTATCATGCTTCCAGCGGAGCAGCATGGAAATGTGTGAGTGACTTTTGAACAGCATTGTATGGTTCTCACGGTGTGCTGTTGCATTAAACACAGCTGGGTCCACGTGCAACACAGCTGCAGGCGAGAGGAACGTTCAAATTCTAAACAAATCATTCTCTGTGAAGGCAGCGCTGAATTTATATCACAAAACAACAACTGCATGTCAGATTGTGACTTATCTGTTGTCTTGTGCCGTATGACGCCTGTACTGGGCCAGCTGGTCCATCTATTGTGAGTGACTTAAATAAACTACTTTTAAACATCCATGGAGCCCATGGCTCTGCTCCCACTTGCACAGGAAGGACTTCCTACAATGGACGAGTGCTGCAGCATCCAGCAAGAGCTACCAACATTGCTTAGCTTATCTTAACTTAGCTTAGCTTAGCTTGGTTTAGTTTATTGAATCTTTAAGGACCTTTCACACTAAGTCTTAATTTTCTGACGAAACATTTACACAATTCACACAAGTGATTAAATACGTCTGTTCTTATAGGAGCTCTAAGCGATGTTGGGTAACATCACCTCTGTGGACATTCAAACAAAACAGAGAGTAAGCTCGCTACTCCCTCCCTCTTCCTCCCATGATATTCAAACTCTCCTTAACATGCATCTCGTCGTTGATTGGCTGGAACAGTTCGTTATGTTTTTATGGTCCAGGTTGGACCAAGTTGTCTTTCTGTTGCTGTTTTTGGAGCCTGGGGTGTCCACAGAGACTTATTCAAGTATGTGTTACTAATGTACAAGAAAAATGTAACTGTTGCCGTGGATTTCAGAGAGATTGTACGCCCTGTGTGATCAGATATACAGGTCTTACATTGAACACTAGAGGCTATATCACAAATATTCAGACAGATTTACGGACTTGGTGGCTAGGCCTACTAGCTGGCTAGCCTTAGCGATTATTAACTGGGCTTGGTGGCTAGGCTTAGCGATCATTAGCTGGGCTTGGTGGCTAGCCTTAGCGATTATTAGCTGGGCTTGGTGGCTATAGCTTGATGGCTAGGCCTACTAGCTGGCCTTCCACTCACCACATTGCTCTCATGGACCTCGGGGTTCATGGTGAGCTGCACGATGAACCAGGTGGCATTCCTGAGGATGAACGCTGAGATTAGGTTCCAATGGATGATGTTCCTTAAACAACGGATACTCCTGGGAGAGAGGGAGAGAGGAAAACAGACCCAAAGTGAAGACCATGATGTTATAAAATAAGAGCAGAGCAAACAGACCCTGACTGTTCATGAGGGACTGGCCATGTTCTGAGCTGTTTTGTGTTGTGGTTTGAATTATAGTTTCCCCTCCTGCCAACAATAGCCACAGTTCAGATTGTAACAGTGGAATGGGCTTATTTAACATACTGTTAACGTCACCTTGGCGCGGCATCAGTGGGCATAACACACTCAGTGCAAGCCCCAGTACGGCTATTCTCACAACAAAACAGCATTAACGCCACAGCCCTCTCCCGGACGCACTCACGCACAGGAAATATGAAACTGCGCCGGGTCCTTGCCGGGGCCCATTAACATCTACAGTAGCCACCTCAGTTCATCGCAAAGGCCTCCGCTGGCACGCAAACAAAAGGGCGGCTGTTGTCGTGGTGAGTGAGTAGGATGCAGGTAGCCTTGTAAACGCCCCTAATTATTATGGGATGACTTTTAGTTTCCAGACTGTGGAGCCAGCGCATAGACTAATCTCAGAGAGAGAGAGAGAGAGAGAGAAAGAAAGAAAGAGGGGGGGGGGTCAGGGGAAGAAAATAAAAGTAAATAAGAGCACCTTTTATTGGCTGTTGTACAAATTTGACCTGCCAAAAAAGCTTGTTTAAATTAAATTACGAAAGACCAGGACAAAGAGAGACACATAGAATGGCATAGAAAGCAACACACAAACACAGACCAAGAAACAAACAAAACACACAAACACAGACCAAGAAGTAAACAAAACACAAACACAGACCAGGAAGTAAACAAAACACAAACACAGACTAAGAAGTAAACAGAACAGAAAAGAGATACA
Source organism: Sardina pilchardus (assembly GCF_963854185.1). Taxonomy (NCBI): domain Eukaryota; kingdom Metazoa; phylum Chordata; class Actinopteri; order Clupeiformes; family Clupeidae; genus Sardina; species Sardina pilchardus. The sequence goes on from NC_084996.1 coordinate 26,357,883, forward strand.
CTAAAAGAAAGCATGACAGCCATCTGGGAATCTGATTGGCTGCAGAAGTGGGTCATTAATCCTCCTGTCTTTGTCCCTGTCCGCGTATTTGGACAGCTGTAATCTGTGAGGGTGTAAACACCCACGGCGTGATCAGACCACTCCAAACCACACACACACACACACACACACACACACACACACACACACACACACACACACACACACACACACACACACACACACACACACACACACACACACACACGGCGTGATCAGACCACTCCAAACCAAAGCAGCATCGCTGCAAGCACAGCGTACCTAGCTGCCCCAGAGGCACATGAGGGGGCCATAGTTGGCGTAACACACATACGCATATCAGGGCTAAACGGTCCCAGTGGGGGGACCGTATTCAACGTTGCACACACATTTTCTACTTAACGTAGTCCAGGGGGCATCTATATTCAGCTTAATATGCATACAAACACACGCACACGCATTATGTACACACACGCGCACACAGGCATGCACACACACACACACACACACTTCCCTGCTTAAGCTCTCCCCAGGGGGTTGCTGCATTTGGTGCTGGCTCTGCTTTTTATCCAACAACATTCTAGCTTCAGGTTTCCAAAACTCTCCCTCTTCCCTTCTCTCCCTCTCTCTCTCTCTCTCTCTCTCTCTCTCTCTCTCTCTCTCTCTCTGTCCATCTCTGTCCATCTCTGTCCTTATCGCTCTCATGGCCCACATCTCTTTTCATCTCTCTTTCCTGTTTAGTCTCTCCATCTGAGGGTTGGTGTCTTCCTGTCTCTTCACTGCCTCTCTCTCTCTGTGTCTCTCTGTGTCTCTCTCTCTCTCTCTCTCTCTCTCTTTCAGTTCACTCTGTCTCACTCTTTCTCATGGGTTTTCTCTATCTCTCTATCTTTTCCTTTTTGTCTCCCTCTCTATTCTCTGTTCTGTGCTGTGACTCCAGATGTCACGTAGGCTGTCAGCGTGTCCCAACTTTTCTCTCTCTCTCTCTCTATCTCCATCTCTCTCTCTGTTCTTTCTTTCTCACCCTGCATCTCTCATCTCTCTCTCTCTTTCTCTCTCTCTCCATCTCTCTCTCTCCATCTCTCCATCTCTCTCTCTCTCTGTGTGGATGTCCATTCAGCTCCGAGGCCGTCCCGCTCCAGCAGTAACTAGCTCATTACCCCTCCTGCTGTGCGTCCTGCTTGGTTGGTGTGTGTATGTGTGTCTCTCTCTCTCTCGTGTGTGTGTGTGTATGTGTGCACATGTGTGGATGTGTGTGTGTGTGTGGACATGTATTTTAAGTGAGCGTATGTGAGCAACATGCATGCATTAGTGTGTGTGTGTATGTGTGTGTGTGTGTGTGTGTGTGTGTGTGTGCACGCGGGCACATGCTTGCGTCTATGTGTTTGTTTCCAACTCCCCCCAAAATGCTTGGGTATTAAGCTGCTTGGTATGTGGTTTCAGCTGTTTACTGAAGGGGCTGCACAATCCTATTACTATGTGACATGGAAGCAAAGTCTGAATGGAAATAAATTACATGTGCTGGCAGGTTGTTCCCTTCCTTCCCCTCTATGATTACAAAGTTATTTGAGGAGAGCTTTATTCATGTACGATTCTTAGAAGCCAGTTATAATTGAGTTCCATTTTTTTTTTTTTTTTTTGAGAAAAGCTGTAGTATAGA
>NC_084996.1:26362057-26364557 GCF_963854185.1 Sardina pilchardus
TCAAAGTCAAGGCGTCTCCTTGTCACCACCTATCTTGTCTATATCAACTTTGCTTCGTTAGTCTTAGTATTGTTAACGAACAGGACTTTTCTGGATGGCTCCTGCAAAGCTTAAAGGTGAACTATGCAAGTTTTTTAGCTAAATTTGCTTTAACTGATTAGCTTCAGAGTCAGTGGCGGTTCTAGGATTTTTCTGTAACAGGGGCCATTAAGGGGCCAGATGTTACATTCAGGGGCCGAGTACAGGGTACATCCAAGCACAGAAAATAATTTATTCAGTTCAAGTTTTCTCATTTATTTATACTGTGCGTAAAGGACACAATGCATAGAACTCATTGAATGCAACACACCACACGCACATACTCTTACCCTTATACTCTTATTTATACTATGCATAAAGGGTACACTGCATACAACAAAGCATAGACCACACACACACACGCACACACACACACACACACACACACACATTACTACAGCAATACTGCCAAGCCTGAAAAGCTCATGGAACATCTCTTTGAAAGACTCCAGAAAAGCAACAAACTCAAGGAGCGTGGTCACTTTTTTCTATCCTATCCAGCACTCTCTTGATCTGATACACATACTCTTACCCTTATACTCTTATCTATAGGCTACTATGCATAAAGGGTACACTGCATACAACAATAGACACCCCCCCCCCACACACACACACACACATTACAGCAAGCCTGAAAAGCTCGTGGAACATCTCTTTGAAAGACTCCAGAAAAGCAACAAACTCAAGGAGTGTGGTCACTTTTTTCTATCCTATCCAGCACTCTCTTGATCTGATACACATAGGCTACTCTTACCCTTATAGGCTTATTTATTTGCTGCAACTGAGCAGAGCAGCCACTCGTTTAATATGAGCCCTAAGCTGTTTTAAGGGCATTTTCACTACCTCTAGTTAGAAGCATTTATTCTGGTCATTGTAAGTGCCATTCACACATGCTACATATTGCTTTTTTCAGCACAGTCCAGATCTGCCACAATATCATGTATACTTGCATTGATTTGATTTAGATTTTTAAATAATACAAATTTGAAAAGCGTACTATACAAATTCTTACATTTTGACGTGTAGGCTATCTCACCACAGCAAGCTGACAGCTCAACATGACTTGCATGGTTGTGTAGGCCTGACTGTCCTGAAAATGGCAATATAAGAACCATGATGGAGGTATACTTTGGGGCCGAGCAATTTACAGAAATATGTGGTGTGTGCCTTCCAGAAATAAATGGCAATTTTTATTTAGTGATGAAAAAAATGACTTTCTCTCCATATTTGTGACACTAGCTGATCTCTCCGTGTTTGTGACACTAGCTGATCTGACATGACTTGTTTGCGATAGCACACATGACGTGCACAGATGATGATTCTCTATAATATTTGTTTTACTGCATTGCAATGAACACAGTAAAGGCAAAAAGTGTTTATTTGACAAACAAATTTGGATGCAATATGAGTCCTGAATTGGATACCATACAGGAGTTTGCTAGGATCTCAAAACCGTGTTATGAACGTGACTTGTCAAAGAGAAACACATGATAACATTGGATTATGAACATAGGCTATTATGCCACACAAAAACACGAGGTAAGTGGAGCTAAATGAAGTTATTATTTTGCTGTCACTTCGTCTGTTTTATGGCCTAGAAGGTTGTATTTGGTATCTGTGGATAGCTCTAGCTCTCCTCTTTCATCTGACATGCGTGCCATATCTTTTTGATAGCGGTTTCACGAGGAAATCAAACGAGAGTAAAGGTAGCCATTTAGCTATATGACATTATTATTTGTTTGTAACTTCGTCTGATTTTATAATACGAAATTATCGATGTATTTGGTATCAATGCAAAGCTCTGCTTCTCCTCTTTCATTTGATATGCGTGTCATGTCTGTGCGATGCGTGGTCCGCGAGTAATTCAAGCGAGAGTTCTGGATGCGCCGGTGAACGCAGAGCAGACTGTAAATATGATATACTTTGATTTAACTTCATGATTTTATTTTATTTTCATACTTGATCGTACAGACAAGTGTCTAGTATCGTTGGAAAGCCCCGGTTCTGCTCTTTCCTGCAATATAAGTCTCATCTCGCTGTGACTAATAATAGCGGAGCAATGTAACAAAGAAAATGTGTGCGTTTTTAATGTGTGCGTTAAAAAGACTCCGGTTGCTCTTTCATCGGCGATTAATGGAACAGGGGCACTTCGGGGGCCAATCAGATTTCAGTAGGGGCCAGGGCCCCTGTGGCCCCGCCCCTAGAACCGCCCCTGTTCAGAGTCATTGGAATGACGTATTTCGGGTTGAATGATGACCGACTGTTGTAAAACATACATGCTAAAGCTGTAGGGGAAGCTCTGCAGAGAAACCTGCAAGTGTAAAACAAGGAAACAGCGAAGAAATTATCAAACCTGCGTAGTTCGTCTTTAACAACTTTTCTGGGATGGAAATGAGTAGGAATTTAGGCAAGTTTCTGGTAT
>NC_084996.1:26372057-26382057 GCF_963854185.1 Sardina pilchardus
GTGCCTCTCATGCAGCGTTTATACGTCCTCCCTCGCTCCTCGATGCCTCAATCCTCACTGATCTACATAAAGAATGATGGGGGGGGGGAAACAATGGGATAGTCTATCCAGTGTTAGTTATAGATCAGTGGGAACGCCCCTCGAGGATCGAGCATCGAGGATCGAGGAGGCATGTTGAGAGGCACCCCTGGATATCAGAATGGGAAGGAAAGGTGATCTAAGCAACTTTGAGCGTGACATGGCTGCTGTTGCCAGACGGAATGGTTTGAGCATTCCACAATCTGCTCAGTTACTGGAATTTTCATACACATTTCTAGAGTTTACAAAAAATGGTCTGATCCAGTATGCAGCAGTCCTGTTGGGGGCGAACATGCCTTGTTGATGCTAGAGGTCAGAGGAGAATGGGCAGAATGATTTAAGCTGATAGCTCGTTACAACCGAGGGAAGGCAGCAAAGTATTTTTGAGGCCACAGCACACTCAGCCTTGAGGTGGATTGGGAGACTCCAGCAGAAGACCCCACTGGGTACCACTCATCGCCACTAAAAATAGAACAATGAGGCTACAACTTGCACAAACTCACCAACATTGGACAGTTGAAGACTGGGAAAATGTTACCTGGTCTGATGAAGAAGGCTCACATCACCAGCGTCTCTTCTTTCTGAGGAGACTAAAGAGGGTCCACCTACAGTATCTCCTCAGATCCTGGTGAACTTCTACCGCTGCACCATCGTACCGTGGTTTGGTGTGGCAACTGCTCTGCTCAGCAACATCAAAGACTTTTCTCACCTCAACCACAGACTGTTCACCCCAATCCCCTCTTCGAGGCGTTACAGGCCTCTCCGCATCCTCGGCCGGTTCAGAGGAAGCTTCTTTCCTGCAGCTGTCACCCAACTGAACGCTTGCTCTGCATCTCGGTGACAACCAACCAACTAAGCCCCCAACCAAGAGTGAACCAACTGTATGCTACTGTCTACACTGCACTTTATTTCTTGTCTTTGTCTTGTCATTTCTGTTGAGACATTCTAAAGAATTCTTGCAGCGCCTTGTTGAATTAAGGCAGTTCTGAAGAATTAAGGCAGTTCTGAGGAATTAAGGCAGTTCTGAAGGCGAAAGGGGGTCAAAGATGGCATCAGTATGGTGTTCCAAAATAAAACCTCAATCTTAATGTGATCAGTCACCATCCCCTGCAGGAGCTCCAAAGGGTCAAACAAACCAGTCCCCAAACCCCCCTCTCTCTCCTTCCAGTCCCTTAAACCCTACTCTCTCTCCTTCCAGTCCCTTAAACCCTACTCTCTCTCCTTCCAGACATCCAACTTTAATGAGAGAGAGGGGGGGAGGAGAGAGAAAGACAGAGAGAGGGAGAGAGAAAGAAAGAGAGGGAGGGGAGAGACAGAGAAAGAAAGAGAGAGGTAGAAGGCGAGAGAGAGAAAGAAAGGGAGAGAGAGAGAGAAAGAAAGAAAGAGAGAGGGAGAACGAGAGAGAGAGAGGGAGAGAGAACTGAATGGACCCTTACACTCAGTCTTTCCTTCCTTCCTGCTGCATCACCACAGTAGAATCCTTCTGCTTGGTGTTCAGGGTGCTTAGTGAGCTCTCTGACATTTCTCAAATAACCCAACCTCATCCTCTACTCAGCATAGAGCTCGTCTCCCTCCCTCACACACACCTCCCCCCAGAGGAGACATTAGGGAGCTTACACAGGTTACAATACTGACACAGATGAGAAAGAAGAGAAAAGAGAGAGAGTTTTCACTTTTGTTTTCACTCCACCCCAAACAGATATTGTATCTGTTTGTTTTGTAATATGTCAGCTTTGGCAACACTGCTTATTTGAGTCATGCCAATAAAGCTCCTTTGAATTTGAATTTGAGAGAGAGAGAGAGAGAGAAGTGGAGAGCCACAGCTGCCTTGTTTAGTATTTAAAAGGTGGCCTGTCAGTGCCTTATCCAAAGACACAGTGGTGTGCCAATTCCAGGCCTACGGGTACTTTATCTGTTTATCCACAAACAGAGCCAGTCCCACCTGCAAAGTCCATACATGCCGAATGACCAAGCCGTGCCCCACCTGATGTTACCTGTGACTTAAATATTCACATGCTGTTGGTTAATCACATTTAGCTTAACTTAGCCTCTTGGGAGTTTAAATCCTTCCTCAGACATATCCACTTATGCTGTTGGAGTGAAAAACACATTCTGATCTCAGGAAAACACAAGGGCCTAAAGAGTCCTTAAAATATGTGTTTATTCGTCTTAATTTTCCAGGACACCATGAAGCATGTCTTGAGGAGCACAGAGAAGCCTCTAATGTGGCGATATACGCCCTTCATCTGAAGCTAAGCTGTCGCCGTGTGCCATGCTAACCAATGATTGCCCCTGACTTCATATACCAAGTAACTAATTAGTGTCTTCAAAAGCTAAACCAAGGGCTTGTGTTGCATTGTGTGTGTTGCATGTAAGTAGTATCAGGAGACAACCCTTCCAGATATAGAATTAACAACTCAGAATCCCAGATATAGAAGAATAAAGAAGACTACTTATATCTTCTCAAATCAACGAGGAGATGTGGCGTGAGGTTCCGGAACTTACTGGTGGTGTTGTAGCGGACGCCGAGGAAGAACTCCGGACACGGCCGGGTCACCATCTGACCCGCACGACTCCTGGGCCAGCAGGTGCCGATCCCGTCAATGGAGGTTCTGCAGAACACCCCTGCAAGAGGAGCGGGGGTAACAGAACAGTCCTTATAGAGGAACAGGGGTGACAAATCAGTCCTTATAGAAGAACAGGGGTGACAAATCAGTCCTTATAGAGGAGCAGGGGTAACAAATCAGTCCTTATAGAGGAGTGGGGATAACAGAACAGTCCTTATAGAGGAACAGGGGTGGCAGAAGAACAGTCCTTATAGAAGAACAGGGGTGACAGAACAGTCCATATAGAAGAGCAGGGGAAACAGAACAGTCCTTATAGAGGAACAGGGGTGACAGAACAGTCCTTATAGAGGAACAGGGGTGACAGAACCTTATAGAGGAACAGGGGTGACAGAACAGTCCTTATAGAGGAACAGGGGTGACAAATCAGTCCTTATAGAGGAGCGGGGGAAACAGAACAGTCCTTATAGAGGAACAGGGGTGACAGAACAGTCCTTACAGGAGCAGGGGTAACAAATCAGTCCTTATAGAGGAACAAGGGTTACAGAACAGTCCTTATAGAGGAGCAGGGGTAACAGAACAGTCCTTATAGAGGAGCAGGGGTAACAGAACAGTCCTTATAGAGGAGCAGGGGTTACAGAACAGTCCTTACAGAGGAGCAGGGGTTACAGAACAGTCCTTACAGAGGAGCAGGGGTAACAGAACAGTCCTTACAGAAGAACAAATAATAAGAGTGGTTTCATTAAAAAGTCCACAGTGTGGGGGTCACTGTACCTGAGACGTTCTGGTCAGTCTGGTTCCCGAAGGCCATAGAGTACACTGCCAATCACAAAGAGAGAGGGAGGGAGGGAGGGAGGGAGAGAGAGAGAGAGAATGAGTCAGAGAGAGAGAGAGAGTGGGAGAGAGAGAGAGTCCTTTCTATTACTGCTTTGACCATTGGGAGGGCTTTACAGTATGCAGGATACACTTGGATCAAAGGGAGACAGAGGGAGGTAAAGCACATCACGGTCAGACATCTGCCCCCTTGAGCACAGCTTCACTAGACACTAGAAGTACATCACGGTCAGACATCTACCCCCTTGAGCACAGCTTCACTAGACACTAGAACTGAACCCGGCTAGAAAAGGTCAAAATCAGTCATACCCAATCCAATGGCAATCCCATCCCATCCAGTGGTATTAGCTATCTACTAGATCTACAGACCCTCCCAAAGGACAGCTTACCAGTGCTAGTTCAAATTCAAGTTCACATTCTCCTCATTGTCATCCCAACTATATGCAGAGTGCATCGTCCTTATTGTGCCATACAGTACATCAGAGTACATCGTCCTTAATGTGACATACATCAGAGTACATCGTCCTTATTGTGACATACATCCACACAGGCCGATGCCACAGCTGTGTTTAATTATACCCAATGAGGTATTTTCCATAAGTACCATGCTGTCTGTCAACAGCGAGACCAAGGTCCTGGGTTTACACAGCGCTGTGAACAATGCCTGCATTCAGCCTCAGTCTGATCATACTTTGGGTACTTGGGACTGAGACGTCACATGGTGGATCATATATTCAGTATATTGCCTCTGTTGGCAGCTGACTTTAATGGGCACTATTACAGTTTGACAGGGAAAGGACATACAGTATCCCCTTGACCTTCCTACGCTTTAACTGTATATTTTAACTGTATAATTACCTCCGCCAAGGAGCTTATGTTTTCATAGGGGATTGTTTGTTTGTTTGTTTGTCTGTTTCCTTGTTTGTTTGTCTGTCTGTTAGCAAGATAACTCAAAAAGTTATGGATGGATTTCAATTACATTTTCAGGAAAGGTCTGAAATGACCTAAGGGAAAAAACATTACATTTTGGGAGTGATCTGGATCACCGTTTGGATCCAGGATGCGCTTAGCGGAGGTCTGCGCTCTCAGAGTGCTGTTCTACTTTAACTGTATGTTTTAACTGTATGATTTAACCGTATGCTTTGGCCTCTTGATGGAATATATGGTCACCTGACCATCAGCATTTGACTTCAAAGTTGACCCACGTTCAAAGCTGGGTGGGATGACTTCACTCTCTGTTCACTACACAGAGACAAATACACACACACACACACACACACACACACACACACACACACACACACACACACACACACACACACAACCTCTGCTAGACCCTTGGACCTTGCTGTACATCTGGATTTCTCCTCAGGGGTATAAAGCTGTGTGTTGGGTCTCGATGGGATAATCTGGCATATGTCTGGTCCCGAAGGGGCCTTCTAATCCTAACTCTCCCTTCTCCCTTATGTTCTGTGTGTACGTCCTGACATTTCCTAAAACCATAAACATCTGAGGGAGGCCATGTTGTTTTCGCTCTCCTACACGTCCTCCATTGCTGTCACGTGGCCACACCACTGAGGGGGGGCAGGGGGGGAAGGGTCCCCTCCGGATGGTTCGAGCATCTTCACAGAGTTATTGACACGGCTGTATTCCCACCATGTGGAGAATGCCTCTCATAGCCTACTGCATGGTGGCTTGGCTTTCATCTTTGTTTTATGTCTAACGAAATGATTTCATCATGTAGCATTATGTTAAAATACAAATAAAGTTGAAAACCCAAAACGTTTTGATTCCAAACTCAACCAAAGAAAAAAGTTTCAAATTACAACATTTCTATCACAAAGACGGTTCATTTGAATGTCCTCAAATTGAAATGTCTTTGCAGATTGAATTGTCCTGTTTCTGACGCGCTATGATCCAAGTGCACTGTGGAGAGTGTAACATCTGTGTCTTTACTATCCTGCCTGGGGGGTGACTGCCTCTGGTGCAGATGGCCTGCTTGGCTCTGGGGGCCGCCACTCTCCTGCCAACGCGTCCAAGTGCCCTCTTCAATTCACCGTGTGTCTCTGCTGGGTGCTTAGACTTCCTGTTTGTCATTTCCACCCTCACACAAGCAAGCAAGTCCTTTCTGGAACCCTGGCCTGACCCTCTCCAGGACATATCACACTGGAGTGTTAGCACTGAGCATTTAAGACACTCTCGCTGATGTCTCCCACTGGTCCTGCTCACAGGCTGTTAGCCTAGCAGCTAGCATACCTCTGTCACTTCCTGTGACATGTCAGATGGAAGCTCGTCACACACTCATATTCCGCATACTCTACTGAAGGTCACACACACTTATTCCATGCAGCTCTAGTTTCAGTTGCCGAAGAGTGTGTGTGTGTGTGTGCGTGTGTGTGTGTGTGTGTGTACACGTGTGTGTGTGTGTGTGTATGTGCGCGCGTGCGTGCAAGTGCATGTGTGCGTGTCTGTGTTACTGCACTGTGTGTGTGTGTGTGTGTGTGTGAATGTGACTCACTGGTGAAGTTTCCCGACAGCATCATCAGAGTATCACAGGGGTCTTCTCCATCAGCACCCCCCACACACACAAACAGCAGAGTGGACACCTGAGCAGAGGGAGGAAGAGAGAGAGAAGGAGAGAGAGGGAGAGAGAGAGGGAGGGAGAGAGGGAGGAATATAGAGAGAAAGACAGGGTGAGGGAGGGAGGGAGGGACAGATGAGAAAGGTAGAGAGGAAGAGGAGAGGGAGGTGTTATAACTGTGCATTATAAATGTGTAGTTATTAGTTTACACCCACAGCCAAATTAAAGTGTATTCACTTAGTAGTGAGCGTGTTCAGACATACATAATTCAAAATCTATTCATACAAAATCAAAGGAGAGCAAGAGAACAGACAGACAGAGAAATGCAGGATGGAGGACAGAGAAGAGAGAGAAAGAGACAGGACAGAGAGAGGAGGGAGAAAGAGATGGACAGAGAGAAGAGGGAGAAAGAGATGGACAGAGAAGAGGGAGAAAGAGACGGACAGAGAAGAGAGAGAAAGAGGCAGACAGAGAGAGGACGGAGAAAGAGATGGACAGAGAGAAGAGGGAGAAAGAGACAGAGAGAGGAGGAAGAGGGGAAGTTACAAGCTGAATATGGATGCTTAGACATATAGGACCATAATCTAAATTTGAGTATGGATGTCCTCTCCTTGTCAAGACATTTAGAGATATAGGGCCCTAATCTAAAGCCAAGTAGTATTGTTTAATTCATCAGGCCATTGATTACCATGCCATAGTTATTGTTATTACATGATTGATTGAATGACTTTATTGTTTATTTTCTATTCTCCTTTATAGTCATTGTTTATTTTCATTAGGTTTGCTTCTATTGATAATGTTTATTGTTTATATTGCTTTTTTGAAATTGTTCACAGTCAAATTAATATTGTATTGTTTTTATTTGTATGTCACTTTGGACAAAGGCGTCTGCCAACCACAATCACAACACTACGGTGGCCGAGAAGGGCCAAACGCGCTCAATTAGAGAAAGCTGTTTCAAATACAAAACAGTGCAAATTAACAAAAGTACAAACAGAGAAACGTGGTACAAATGAAAAAAACGCACTGCAAGAAACAAAAGCAAATGCATCTTCATGAAATGCGCTGCAGGAAGAGAAACGATGCAAAACACAAAACGCTGCATCTTCATGAAATGCGCTACAAATTTTGGCATAACGTTTGCAGAGAGACTGATATATTGCAAGGCTTTATGACACAAAGGCATCCATCTTAATCTACTCACATGCAAGAGATTCCACAAAGACATTACTCAGAAACATCCCAGGGTGGATAGGCTTTCAACATGAATTTTTAAATTCACAGTTTAGTTCCCCAACTTCCTTTAAAGGTAACATACATGCAAACCCGTCCTGGAGTGCAACCATACAGTATAGTCACCTAGCAACACAACAGGACACCTATTCTATTGATGTCTACTGCCTTCATGCCATCTGGGAATATTAGCACCCACACCTGTGATCGAGTTGTTTCATGCCATCTGGGAATATTAGCGCCCACATCCGTGATTGAGTTCTTTCATGCTATCTGGGAATATTGGGACCGCCCCTGTGATTGAGTTGTTTCATGCCATCTGGGAATATTACCGACCGCACCCCTGATTGAGTTCCTGTGCCCTGGCTCCGCCCATCTATGTACTGTCACTCAATTTCATTTCACTTCAGCACTAGACGGGCACAGATGCACTTTCAACGGATTCTCTTGTGTAGAAAACCAACTGGGAGCCACCAACCAACCAAATGAAACTGTTAAAAAACGGTCAAATTCCCATTAAAAACGTCAAATTCCCAAGTTCACAATAAAATTGTCAAATTCCAAGTTGATATTAAAATGGTCACATTTTCAAGTTCACATTAAAATTGTTGGACATGAAGGTCCATATGGACAACAAATGAACTACAACATGATGACAAAAGTGACTACGAGCCCTCAACTGGGCAACTCTGTCAGCAAACTCTTCTCCCAGTTTCCCACCAGTTATACCCACACAAGGTGACGTCCACAATGACGCTTTCACTGGGAAAACTGTTTTTCCCTTGTGCATAAAGGGATCATAACATTCAGTGTGAACAGCCTCACGGGTTCGCGTGGAAGAGGGCCCCTTTGTGAGAGGAAGCACAACACGTCCATCGGGACACATTATTCAACTTCCTCCGCTTCTGATTCACTAGCGATATGACGATGGCAAGGCAAGGCCAGTTTATTTATACAGAACACTTCACACACGGAGGCAAGTCAATTTGCAATGTGCAAAAGGAGGGACAAATAAATAAAAACAGAAAACAGAGCAATGTACATAAACACAATGCAATAAAAAGTGCATGAGGTGAAGAGGTGCTGTAGTGAGATATATATAATATAGGACACAAGCACCAACTGGAAATGAAACCTGGCGTTTCTCTAGGCTTTCTGTCTATGGGGACTATTTTCAGATGCTGCGTGATATCACTGCACCCATGGTACGTTTGCAAGTTGCCTTGATTATTACACCAGATGAGAGTGTTAGTTCCATGTCAAATCAGCCTAGAAAAAAGGCAGGTTTCATTTTCAGTTGGTCTTATTGCACTTTCTAATTTGAGAAGAGACACGCTTTAAATGGGAAAATTACCGGAAATCTTAGTCACTTTTAAACATGAAGCTAGCAGGCGAGAAGCTAATGTATCACCAAAATCACATAATGATTAAAATCAATTTTAATCATATGAAAATGACCGAAAAACACAACCTCTACTCGTTTAATCTTTAAGCTCTTCAAGCTCATAAAATATTAGTACAAAATGCATAATATATACATATATATACACACATATATACGTACATATATATATATAGCCTATATATAGGCCTACATATACTAAGAAAAAAATAATGATTGATTGAAACTATATACCACCCTTAATGTCACCCTTCTTTCCAAATCTATAGGGCCTAATAGGAAATCAGTGAGAGTGCCGTACAAACATTTACAGGTTCACCCTACTGAGAAAATTTTATTTTATACCCAGATAATGTGATTTTCAGGTTGTACAACTGAAGCAATGTCAAGGTCTGAAATGGGATTCGAACAAAAATATGTCACCAGCCTTGGTTTTGCGACCCATTCTTGATGCAGGCATGGTTTAAACAAAATCTGAGACAGTGCAGCAACAATGCTATGATTTGACCCTACAGTAATTAGAAAAGCCCCTAATTACATCTAAGTCCACGTGAAAATCGAGAGGTTTTCTTACAGCACTAGCCCACCCCTCAAAAGGTTTCTATTTTAGTGCTAGTAGTGCATTTGCAGAATGAAGTAAGGGACTGATCTACGTATTTACTGATTAGTTTGCAACTACTGAATTAATTTACAACTATTTTGGTAATTAGTTAATCTTGTTTCTGCCTTTTTTTTAGTTTATCTTGTTTCTGCCTCTTTTTTTTTTGCATAATACCACAACGTTCCTGTGATAGTAAGCTCAATAAATTGCGAGGACAAAATGACACATTTGAGAACATAATATTGCTATGGGAAGCACTGACCGACTGTTCTCACCATTTTCTGTCATTACTGATCAAACATCGCATCAATTAATGAAGAAATTAATCAACAGATTAACACATTTTAATCGCTACCGTTTCTGGCCCATGTGAGTATTTGGGACAACCAACCTTATAATAAAGAACCACTGAAAAGCTATTTAGTTAAGAAAGGCACTGTACTGTGCCAAAGGGACTCCTCATCTTGAGAAACGTTATGGCTTTCTCTCTGAGGGCGAGCCAAAGACCCTTTATTTTTATGAGGGACGCAAGGCCACCTCACAAAACATGTTTTCACTGCAGGCACAGTGGAGGAATGTAATTGAGCATGGGCAGGGCTGGCCATGTGATTCCCAAGCCATGCACACATGCTAATTAGCTACACACATTAATTAATGAAGCACAATCAGCCCCATGACACATACACTCCTCAAACAACAGCACATAG
>NC_084996.1:26384557-26387057 GCF_963854185.1 Sardina pilchardus
TCTATCTGCCCCCCCTCCCCCACACATTCACACCACCATTGTTTATTTCCTGTGTGTGTGTGTTTGTTTGTTTTCTGCTCAGTGTTGAGCAGTAGGTTGAGTGCACTGTAGGTGGGGTGACAGACCTGGCTGTGGAGTTTGAAATACAAACATCAGAATCACATCAAAACAGCGACCATCAGTCTACGTGAAATACAAACATCAGAATCACATCAAAACAGCGACCACGAGTCTACGTGACATACAAACATCAGAATCACAACAAAACAGCGACCACGAGTCTACGTGACATACAAACATCAGAATCACATCAAAACAGCGACCACGAGTCTACGTGACATACAAACATCAGAATCACATCAAAACAGCGACCACGAGTCTACGTGGAATACAAACATCAGAATCACATCAAAACAGCGGCCATGAGTCTACGAGACACAGCAGTGAGACAGCAGATGCTATCCCCAACACACACACACACACACTAATCAGAAATGGTATTTCAGACAGGCGGAGTGTTCAAACAATAGCCTCTCCATGATTTATCAACAGTATTGTTCAGCAGCACTCTCCCATTCACAACCAGCTAAATGAGTTGATTCGTGACCAAATGCGTCTGGTTTGTGATCAGGTGGGTTGTTTGCTGGCCCAGATTAGCGGTGACTGTGAGGTGGATTAGTGCAGGCCAGGCCTGAGTGAGTGAGTGCACTCCAGAGTTCAGTGCGCTGTGAGGTGGATTAGTGCAGGCCAGGCTCTGAGTGAGTGAGTGCACTCCAGAGTTCAGTGGCTGCAACAACAATAAGCAACAGAACACAGCCTCCGCACCCGCAGCTAACTCAGCAGGATGTGGCGTCATTGCCCATGGCATCAGGCTAAAGGGCCGTTCACACCAAGAGCGATAACTTTGAACAAATATCGCTCTCGTTACAGTAATATGAATGACAGCATTCACACATAAACTGTAATGATCAAGACATGAAGAACGATATAGTTGGGGATCACTTTCAGAGCGATTTTTGAGAACGATAAAAAGTTCAGAACCCATCACACTTTAGCATTTATTACATTTATTAACATGAGGAGAGACTTTGCTTATCATCATTGTGAACATGTCAGTGTGAACGCTTTTATCTTTATGATTATAGTTATTTATTTATTATCTTAATCCTTATAGTTATTATTCTTGGTGTGAGTGGTCCTTAAGAGGATATCAGAGTTATTTTAAACTGGGTTGTTTGTGTTGTGTATTCATTCACAAATGACACTGGCTTGAGTAAGGCTAAGGAGCTTCTGCAAAGGTATAGTTCTTCTGCAAACTTTCCTCCGTAATCATCGGTGCTGTAGTGCTGATCACACACCCGTATGAGTTTATGCCCACAGAGCGCCGGCAGCCTCTGGTCCTGCCCTGAGATACAACGCTCCGCTCGCATGATTTAGTGTTCATGCCCCAGTGCACCATGGGTACTGATTTCCTGTAGTCTTTTGATCTGCAGTGTTGATGGATGGTGGGCCGGTCCCCATCAGTGCTGATAAATACTGGCACTGGGCTTGATGGTGCTGTCTGATGAAAAAAAGCGCTCGTAAATTCAGCTGCCGCCAGACGAGTTGAAAGGACTCATATTGACTGGTGAGATGAAGGTGCCACACAATGCCAGCATAAGAAACAAACAAGACCCAGAAATCAAAGGCTGGGTGCAGACATGTGTCTCTGCCCCAAGGGAGCCACAGAAGCACCCTGTACTGTAAACACATGCAGCCTCTGAGTGTTATTGGCATCCACATTATGGGCCATATCATCAGCATAAACGTTTTAGATCAAAAGAAAACACCGCTATTGCTTCACAAGACACTACATAACACTATCATCACCACCATCATCATCCTCATCATCAACAACATCATCTTCATCTTCTGCCAAGTTGCTGCCATCATCATTGTCATCTCACAGCTCTTAAAAGCAGTAGTTCCACCGCTCTTCTAGTAACAATCCCGCACTTCACCGAAGAGGAGTTGTGTAGAAAAGACAAGGATCAGTTAGAGCACACACGTTTTTTTTTTAAATTATTTTTACGACTAACGTTTCGACTTGGAGCACACAGATGCTTAGGTTGATTATTTTGTTTTATTTAGAACGGTGTAGCAAGCGACTAACGTCTCCATTTAGTTACATCTTCATCAGAGTCCAGGAGACACAACTTGTGTTGGAAACACCTCTGATTGTTGTCCTCACCTGAACACATCAATGTGTTAATTCCAACACACATCAATATTGTCCTCACCTGAACACAGCAATGTATTAATTCCAACACACATCAATATTGTCCTCACCTGAACACATCAGTGTGTTAATTCCAACACACATCAATATTGTCCTCACCTGAACACATCAATGTGTTACAGTTTTTCACAATTGCTAGAACACCTTTTTCAGAACTCTTTGCCTTTTTCTCAAAACTGTGAACACAAAACTCATTTCTCAAACTACATTCTCGAAACCCTT
>NC_084996.1:26394557-26424557 GCF_963854185.1 Sardina pilchardus
GGACCAGTGTTTAGTGTGCTATATGCACACTGTGTAGTAGTACAAAAGAAATGGAGAAGATTATTATCATAATCATTAGCATGGTTCTTTTCACTTTGTATGGATAATACAACAATAACTAGACAAGCACTCAGAGATCACAAACCTCCGCCAAGAGAACACATAACTGCCTCCTGCATCCAGACGGTGATACAGATCACTGCCAAAATGTAATTGTTTCATCCTTAGGTTATTTCAGACCTTCCCTGAAAATGTAATCGAAATCCATCCATAATTTTTTTAGTTATCTTGCGAACAAACAGACAATCAAACGAACCAACAAACCCTGATGAAAGCATAACCTGCTTGGCGGAGGTAACAACGAGTATAGTGCATACAGTATAGGTAAAATAGGCACCGTTATTTGCAGCATCACTACTGTGGAGAAGAACATGTGCTGATGCTCATCCACCACGACAGGGCTGGGCTCATACACTCTAATCCACAACAGCTCACACACGCCAACACACACAAGCTCATGTCAACACACAGCAGCTCACACACTCCGACACAAAGCAGCTCATATTATACACTCCAACACACACACAGCAGCTCATATCAACACACAGCAGCTCATATCAACACACACACAGCAGTTCATATCAACACACACACAGCAGCTCATATCAACACACACACAGCAGTTCATATCAACACACACACAGCAGTTCATATGAACACACACACAGCAGCTCATATCAACACACAGCAGTTCATATCAACACACACACAGCAGCTCATATCAACACACAGCAGTTCATATCAACACACACACAGCAGCTCATATCAACACACAGCAGTTCATATCAACACACACACAGCAGTTCATATCAACACACACACAGCAGTTCATATCAACACACAGCAGCTCATATCAACACACACACAGCAGTTCATATCAACACACACACAGCAGTTCATATCAACACACACACAGCAGTTCATATCAACACACACACAGCAGTTCATATCAACACACACACACACACACAGCAGCTCATATCAACACACAGCAGCTCATATCAATGTGAGGTGAAATGATTCCTAGTCATGGACTCATGGGATAGAAATTGCTAGAGGAAGTCATGAGCAACAGCAGTAGGAAAGAGAGCTGTGGGATGACAGCCCCCCCCCCCACCCCCACCCCCCATCTGCCCCATCTGCCCCATCTGCCCGGGGTACAGTCTGACCCCCATCCCCCATCTGCCCCCGTCGGGTACAGTCTGTCTCCCTCATGGTCACCCATCCCTGCTTCTCTCTGTCTCGGCGTGGAGCTATTTCTGTCTCTTTGAAATTCACACCTTGTCTTTTCCTTCTCCTCTCTTGGCACCTGATCGGACCCCGGCCTTAGCTTGTTTGGGTTCTCTCTCCTTCTTTCACTCTCTCTCTCTCTCTGTCTCTTTCTATCATTCTCTCCATCTTTGCTCTCTCTACCCACGCTTCACTCTCTCTCCCTCCTCCTGGGCTGAGCTGAATTTTTCTAAAAGCCTTTTACAAGATAAAAAATAAATAAATAAATTAGGCATGTCATGTCAGATGGGATTCTACTGAGGGAATGTATTATTTAATCTCGTAACCTAGTAATGAGTGGATGACTCTTTGACAGCCGTCTGATAAGCTAATAGCAATGCGTTGAAATGAAGCGCCACTTTGGAAAAATGGAAATCTTGTGATTTTGGGCGGGTGGGTACATGCAGCCCTAATTGTGTGGGCACGACGCCACTGCCTCCGTCCCATCCTCTCTACTGCTCTCTTTCATTCTTCCTGCTATTCTGCCATTCTCTTTTTCCACACCTCTCCTCCTAACCCATCTCCCATCTCCCTTTCCCCGTTCCTCCCGCTCTCTCCCTCTCCTCTCCCTCCTTCTCTCTCTCTCTCTCTCTCTCTCCCTAACTCCCACTCGCTATCCTTTCTCACCTTTCTCTCTCTCTCTCCCCTCCCATCTTCTTTTTGTCCCTAACTCCCACTCACTATCCGTTCTCACCTTCCTCTCTCTCCCTCTCTCCCAAACTCCTGTGTCCCATTCACACCCCTCTGTTGTTGTTGAACCCTCAGTTCATTCTCCTGACTGATCCATTTCCAGCCTCTGTCTCCATAGCAACAGCTGCAGTTCTGCTTGTTCGTTTCCATTGGGAACTTTTTGGGGCTCTTTTATCAAATAAACCAAACCACAGACACAGGAAACCCAGTTTAGTATCAAATAATCCAAACCACATGGAAGCCCATTTTAGTAACCACAGACACACAGCAAGCCCATTTCATTAGCAACCTCTGAGATGAGCAGACATATGGCCTCACATGTAAAATGGACTGTCAAGTCAGGTTTACTGAAGAAAGGTGGGTAAACAGGAACATGAATTGAAGACAATCTCTGGCCATTTATGAGAAATACTGTATATGGATTATAATGGTTTATTTTCATATTATAACATGTCAAAGGAACATGTGGGCCTCAGAAAAACAGCATTGTGTGTTTTTTTTTTTCATTCCTAAAAAATACTATTAGAGCTGGCAGTTCTGTACACCCTGTGCACCACTGGTGTTATCATTCAGACTACATGAACACTCCACTTCCTGATTTCCTGTCTCAATTTAACCCAGTGAAGTCGCCAAGTTCCGTAAAGTATCATAGGTTCCGTTATGATCCGCAACAGTCACTGCGTCCTCTACTCAGGCGTTGTGAGCCTGCTCAAACTACATGATAAATCGGACAGGACCTCGGCCTGAGTCGACAGCTTGTCGGATCTGATTGATTTAGAGCTAAAATGGTGCCAAAATTGCACAGTGTCTGTTCAGCTTTAGAGCTGCCGTTGGCACGTCTGGCAGATTGAGGGGCCAACATTTTGAATGTATACAACTCTCATGCCTCGCCCCCACGACCACCTAGCACCCTCCCATCGAGTTTGTGCTCGTTAGTGACTGTGCACAAACTGTGATTGAGAGTCAGATCTGCCAATGATCATATAGCCCTGCGCTTGTTGGACCAGAAGAACCTGAAGCGGTGGAGTTTTGCAAAACAAATAACAGGCTCTAGGTGGAGGTAGAAACTTGTTATTTTGTTGTTGTTGTTCTGTCAGAGCATACTGTCGGTTTCAGTGAATATGATCAAACACATCTTGCCAACGGCAACTTTAAGTAGAGGTGTAATCTGCGTTGTGTTGAACCACCACGCTCCAGCCCTGCACACGCCCGGATTCAAACCCATGAAACAGCAGCACCTCGGATCGGGAGTCGAGCGTGCTAACAATCCAGCTAAAAGCCCAGGCTGCTAACTTTCATGCCAGCAGCACTCCTGAGGCGTCGGGGAGTGAGGTTTACTACTGTAGCGTTCTACACGCACAGCTAAGCTAGCTGGCATCTGTTACAGAGGGGACTAGTATTACCTAGACTAGAGTGCCCGCCCCGCCTCGTCCGTTACAGGGGGACCTAGTATTACCTAGACTAGAGTGCCTAGAGACTAGACTAGACTAGATTAGAGTGCCTAGAAACTAGACTAGACTAGATTAGAGTGCCTAGAGACTAGACTAGACTAGATTAGAGTGCCTAGAGACTAGACTAGAGACTAGTGTGCCCGCCGCGCCCTGCTGATGCCCGCCCCTCTGTGTGCTGTGTGCTGTGTGCAGGGGTGCGGAACCAGCCTCGTGTGCAGCTGCAGCGGCGCGCGCTGGCGCTAAACTCCTCCTACGCCCACGTGTCGGCCGTCCTCACTACCACCATGGCGCACGACGAGCTGGCCAGCTTCCCCTACCTGCTGGGGGTGGAGCTCAACAGCACAGGTGAGAGCCGGGCACACACAGGTGAATAACAGCACAGGTGAATAACAGCACAGGTATACAGCACTCACAGGTGAATAACAGCACAGGTGAACAGCACAACAGCACAGGTAAACAGCACACACAGGTGAATAGCACAACAGCACATGTAAACAGCACACACAGGTGAATAACAGCACAGGTGAACAGCACGCACAGGTGGATAACAGCACAGGTAAACAGCACGCACAGGTGAATAGCACAAAAGCACAGGTGAACAGCACGCACAGGTGAATAGCACACACAACAGCACAGATGAGAGCCTGGCACACACAGGTGAATAGCAGAGACAGACAGGTGAATAGCTCAACAGCACAGGTAAAAAGCACACACAGGTGAATAGCAGAGACAGACAGGTGAATAACTCAACAGCACAGGTAAAAAGCACACACAGGTGAATAGCAGAGACAGACAGGTGAATAGCACAATAGCACAGGTGAACAGCACACACAGGTGAATAGCACAGACAACAGCACAGATGAATAGCCCAACAGCACAGTTGAGAGCCTGGCACACACAGGTGAATAACAGCACAGGTGAAGAAGAAACACAGAGACATCCAGACATGTTGGAGGAAAAAGCTAAATTACTGAAGTGAAACTGTGTATTGTGTGTGTATATTTGGTGTGTGTGTGTGTGTGTGTGTGTGCATGCGTGTCTGTGTATTTCTGTGTGTGTACGTGTGTGTGTATGTGTGCGTGCGTACATGCCACCGTGTGTGTGTGTGCCTGTGTGTGTGTGTGTACCTGTATGTGTGTATGTGCGTGCATGCGTGTGTGTATGTGTGTGTGTGTGTGGTGTGTGTGTGTGTGTGTGTGTGTGTGTTTGTAATCCGTGTCCAGGAGTGGAGAGTGACTGGACGGAGCTGACGGCAGTGGCGGCGGTGAGCGTCCAGCTGTTTGACCGCGAGGGCCGAGCCGTGCCGGTCACTGAGCCGTTCCACATGTCCGTCCCCCTGCCCTCCGACTCACGCCTCCGCAGCCCCACCAGCATACCTGTGTGGGTCTACCACGGCAGCACAGGTAAACACACACTACCACAGCAGCACAGGTAAACACACACTAGCACAGTAGCACAGATAAACACACACTACACAACCACAGCAGCACAGGTAAACACACACTACACAACCACAGCAGCACAGGTAAACACACACTACTCTACCACAGCAGCACAGGTAAACACACACTACCACAGCAGCACAGGTAAACACACACTACACTACCACAGCAGCACAGGTAAACACACACTACACTACCACAGCAAAACAGGTAAACACACTACCACAGCAGCACAGGTAAACACACACTACACTACCACAGCAGCACAGGTAAACACACACTACTCTACCACAGCAGCACAGGTAAACACACACTAGCACAGCAGCACAGATAAACACACACTAGCACAGCAGCACAGGTAAACACACACTAGCACAGATAAACACACACTAGCACAGCAGCACAGGTAAACACACATGACCACAGCAGCACAGATAAACACACACTAGCACAGCAGCACAGGTAAACACACACTACACTAGCACAGCAGCACAGGTAAACACACACTACACTACCACAGCAGCACAGGTAAACACACACTACACTACCACAGCAGCACAGGTAAACACACACTAGCACAGCAGCACAGGTAAACACACACTACACTACCACAGCAGCACAGGTAAACACACACTACTCTACCACAGCAGCACAGGTAAACACACACTAGCACAGCAGCAAAGGTAAACATACACTACACTACCACAGCAGCACAGGTAAACACACACACTACACGACCACAGCAGCACAGGTAAACACACACTACTCTACCACAGCAGCACAGGTAAACACACACTAGCACAGCAGCACAGGTAAACACACACTACACTAGCACAGCAGCACAGGTAAACACACACTACACACCCACAGCAGCACAGGTAAACACACACTACACAACCACAGCAGCACAGGTAAACACACACTAGCACAGCAGCACAGGTAAACACACACTACTCTACCACAGCAGCACAGGTAAACACACACTACACAACCACAGCAGCACAGATAAACACACACTAGCACAGCAGCACAGGTAAACACACACTACACAGCCACAGCAGCACAAGTAAACACACACTAGCACAGCAGCACAGGTAAACACACACTACACTACCACAGCAGCACAGGTAAACACACACTACACAACCACAGCAGCACAGGTAAACACACACTACACAACCACAGCAGCACAGGTAAACACACACTACACTAGCACAGCAGCACAGGTAAACACACACTAGCACAGGTAAACACACACTACCATATCACCACAGGTAAGCACACACTACCACAGCAAGACAGGTAAACACACGCTACCACAGGTAAGCACACACTACCACAGCAAGACAGGTAAACACACACTAGCACAGGTAAACAAGCTCCTCTAAGCTCTGTTGCTGGTGTTGCAGGTGTGTGGCTGCGGAATGGGACCGGCTACATCAAGAGAGAAGGGACACAGCTCACCTGGGAGTTCATGGCCTCTAAGCTGGGATACTGGGTGGCGGCTTTCCCCTCTGCTGCAGGTACATGGTCTCTCTCTCTCTCTCTTGCTCTCTCTCTCTCTCTCTCTCTCTCTCTCTCTCTCGCTCTCTCTCGCTCTCTCTCAATCTCTCCCTCCCTTTCTCTATATCCTCTTTGCCTCTCTCTCAACATCCCTCCATCCCTGACTCCCTATACTGCAGGTAAATATGCTCTCTCCTCTCTCTCTCTCTCTCTCTCTCTCTCTCTCTCTCTCTCTCTCTCTCTCTCTCTCTCTCTCTCTATCTATCCCCTCTCTCTCTACATCCCTCCATCCCTGACTCCCTATAGTGCAAGTAAACCTGCTCTCTTTCTCTCTCTCTCTCTCTCTCTCTCTCTCTTCACCCCTTCTTACCCTTTCTCCTTCTCTCTCTCTGCTCTTATTCCCTCCATCTCGCTTGAAGTCTGTCAAATGAGGTTGATGATGTCTCTCTAATGATCCAGTTCATGAATAAATAATCAAGGCACCAAACCACAGAAGAGCTCATGGAGTGTGTTGTCCAGTAGGCTAATGGGCGATTAGCATGATTGGGAGCAATCACTCACAGAAATCTGACCGCACATTAGCTCTGGTCTAGCCTCGCAGTAGCTTCATCTGGACGAGACATTTTTCAGCTGTTTAGTTTGTTGGAAAATAATACACTATTGAGTCGCGGCGCGATTCCATCACCTGTCCCGAAATACACTAATACATGTAATACAATATTAAGGTAGGCTATACAGGAACCGTGGCTGACCAACATGGGGTGTGTTTCCCAAAACCATAGTTGCTAACCTGTTTTTAGTTGGTTGGCAATGAGAAATTGCATTGCAACCAACAAAGTTGTTAACTTAAGCCTACCTTACACTGACAAGATTTGGGAAAGATTCTTGAAAGATTGTAGTCTTTTGAGTAAAGTTTGAATGACGGGCAATATTTAAAAGACTACAATCTTTCAAGAATCTTTCCCAAATCTTGTCAGTGTAAGGTAGGCTTTAGTTAATTAGCAATCATGGTTTTGGGAGTAGTCTTGCTCCTGGTTCTGGTCCTAGTCCTGGTCCTGGTCCTCACGGCCGGTTCTGGTTCTGGTTGTGTTTGTGTTGTGCAGGGTCCGGTCTGGGTCACCCGGGGCTGCGTGACATCACGGCGTACCACACGCTCTTCCTACTGTCCATCCTGGCATCGCTCGCCCTGCTGGTGCTCGTGCTCCTCTGCGTCCTGCTCTACTACTGCAGGTGACTAGTGTGTGTGTGTGTGTGTGTGTGTGTGTGTGTGTGTGTGCATCGCTCGCCCTGCTGGTGCTCGTGCTCCTCTGTGTCCTGCTCTACTACTACAGGTAACCTGTGTGTGTGTGTGTGTGTGTGTGTGTGTGTGTGTGTGTGTGCATGTGTGTGTGTGTGTGTGTGTGTGTGTGTGTGTGTGTGTGTGCTCGTGCTCCTCTGCATCCTCCTCTACTCAAAATGTGAGTTTGAACATGTATGATGTTGTGGTCATTTCTTGATGTCTGATGGCTTGCTCCGCTCCTGTTGTGCCTGTAGGAGGCGCTGTCACACCCACAGAAGCGATAAGGATTAGTGTTATACAAAACTGAGTGTTGTTGAATGGAACATGTATGATGTTGTGGTTATTTCTTGATGTCTGATGGCGTGCTCCCCTCCTGTTGTGCCTGTAGGAGGCGCTGTCTGAAGCCGCGTCGTCAGCAGGGTAAACTCCAGAGCTCTGCGGGTCTGAGCGGGGCGCGGCGAGACCAGGGCACCTCCATGTCCCGCCTCAACATCATCTGCGGCGGGCACCCCGAGCCTGGCACGTCCAGCGGCGACCAGGACGCCATCCGCTCCGACGCCTCGCCCTCCCGGGACCACAAGAGCGCCCGCGACGACTTCTCCAAGCACGTGCCCGCGCACAAGCTGCGCCACTCCAAGAGCAAGGGCTCCAAGGGCGCGGGCAAGGGTGCGGGCAAGGGCGCGGGCAAGGGCGAGAGCTTCCCTATGAAGGTGCACCGCGCCACCGAGACCGTCTCGCTGGAGCCGCCCGCCATCCGCGACGAGTACGGACGCCCCTATGGCGCCAGCGAGGACAAAGAGCACCGCAGGAACGCCAACGCCAACGACAACCGCGGCTACACCTCGGAGCCGCCGTCCCCGCCGCCCGACAAGCCTCCGGAATATTCCCAGGTGTCCCAGGCCGCGGACCACCTGGCCCGGCCCACCTCGCTCAACACGCAGCCGGGCCAGATCATCTTCTGCAGCTCGCTGGACCAGATGAAGGAGAACATCTACCGCAGCATGGTGCCCACACTGGTCATCCCCGCCCACTACATGCGCCTGTCCTCCGAGTTCGGCTCGGGAGAAGCGGGCAAAGACGGGCAGCCCATGTCGGAGCGGGACAAGGACGGGCAAGGAGGAGCCATGGGCGGGAGCCACCAGGGGCAGGGGGCGCATCAGCAGGCGCAGCACGGAGGCTCGTCGCCGGACGACTCGGAGGGCAGCAGCTGGGCGTCCACGGGTCCGGGCGGCTCGGTCCACATCCCGGTGCTGTTCAACGACTCCACCATGGCGCAGATGAACGGCGAGCTGCAGGCGCTGACGGAGAAGAAGCTTCTGGAGCTGGGCGTGAAGCAGCACCCGCGCGCCTGGTTCATCTCCATGGACGGCCGCGCCAACGCGCACGTGCGCCACTCCTACATCGACGTGGGCTCCGCCTCCGAGCTGGGCGCGCACGCCATGATGCACATGTCCTCGCACTCCACCCCCACCACCCTCTCCACCTCCACCCACAACAGCAGCACCCAGCAGCCCAGCAGCAGCAGCAAAGACTGCAGCCCCGACACGCTGTCGCAGGAGAGCCAGGACCGCCTGGAGCGCAAGCCGCTGTCCTACTCGTCCGGCCCGCGCAAGAGCAAGGACAACGGCAAGGACGAGCGCTCGGGCACCGGCCACCGCAAGGGTCACGGCAGCGCCGGCGGCGGCGGGGTCAAGCCCTACTCCAAACTGGCCTATCAGGACGCCCTGGAGCTGAGCGGGGGCGTGGCCCGCATGGGCGCCAGTTCTCCGCTGGAGAACCCGCTGACGCCGCTCCTGGACGAGGGGCCGGACGACCCCCGGGGGTCACCCATCGCCCGTAAAGGTCGCAGCCGCGGCAACAGCTCGCGCAGCAGCAACAACAGCGAGTCGCGGCGCGATTCCATCACCAGTCCCGAAGACGACCCTGACGACAAGGACGGGAACAAGAAGAGTCCATGGCAACGGCACGAGGAGAGGCCGCTCATGGTGTTCCACCCCAAGAAATAAAGCATCGCCATGGAGACAAAAGGTCACTCTGGGATCACACAGGGTCACTATTGACATTTAATCTTCTCTCTTTTCACTGATGAGACCAAGCCACGAAGAGAAGCTGGACTTTTTCTGAAGCAAGCCTTGAGATGAAGTCCACACAAGCACAACTAATCCACTACCCAACTGTAAGGTCAAAAAAAGAAGCTTCAGGAAACATTCACAGTCAGCCACCAAGATTTTGGAAACATCACAACCACATCTCCCCTCCTGCAGGCTAGTCCTACTCTTCCCTTTTGGAAACATCACAACCACGTTTCCCCTCCTGCAGGCTAGTCCTACTCTTCCCTTTTGGAAACATCACAACCACATCTCCCCTCCTGCAGGCTAGTCCTACTCTTCCCTTTTGGATGTACACATGCACTGCAATGAAGCACAAAATGGAAGCTGTTTCTCCTTGCATCAGGACATGTAAACGAATCTCAAAGGCTACTTTGTTTCAGTGATCCAGTGGTGTTTTAATCAACGGTGACTAAACATTGCCATCAGTGATGACCCTCACAGACAGTGTGGAAGCCAGAGGATGACCTTTGTTGTTCTGGAGAAGACTAGAGAAGATTTTTCACTTGTTTTGGGAAGACCCACATTTGAAATACATAATTGAAATGCAGTATAATATATAGCTATCCCCAAAAAACGTTCCTTCTCTAAACATATACACAGCATCCCATGCCAAGGTTAACATTGTTTTGTCTCTGTGTGCCTACGTGCATATTTGTATTAATTCGTTGTAGTTGCTTCATTTCATTTTGGTACACACCTCAATCTCCAATATACTGTAGGTGTCTGTATTTATTGAGAATTATCTTTGAATGGTATTTGACAGAATTCAAAACTGCAGTCTCACAGAAGAGTCTTTGAGTTTGGCATGTGTTTTGGGCTGAGCTGAGTTGTCTGTGACTCTTTGAGGTTGTCTTGTGCTTTTTTCAAGGTTGTCACTTTTCCTGTTTGAAATATAGCTGGCTGCTGCACTGGTGTTATATGAATCTATGAGTCGCGTCCCCTCTTGCAGATGATGGATTAGAGGCATGACAGTACGCACTCAAAGCTCCTGGGATGAATCCTGAAGGCGGCTCCACTAGAGACCCCGATAGATCTGTTAAACAGGTCTGGTCCCCGTCTACGCAAGATCTGTTCCAGAATATAGAAGCTAGACAGAGTGTGTGATACAGGTGTAGCTCGCTGTTTTTGTTATTGAAAGAGGAACTCTTCTCTAATGTAGTTTTTAAGGGAAACACTTCTAGACTTATGTAGTTTTTAAGGGATTGGATTGGTATATACAGTACATACTGTAGAAAGAGTGCCAATGAGATGTTTTGGCATGAAGAATCACTTTTTCATTTTATTATATTTTCTAGTTCTGAAAAAGGTAAACAAACATATTGCAATCACAGGAAACTGAACAGAGATGCTTAAAATGCAGAAGAGTCGTAGGGGAACATCAGTTTTCCCCTGTTGCATCAGAATTGCATCATTTTGTCTCTCTAGTGTTTTGACAACACAAACGGCAGGCAACACCTTTCGAAAGTTTTTGTACTTTAATTAATCTCTCATATTCACAGACAACTTTCCTACGAGTTCATCAGCTCAGAGCATTTACCGCAAACTTCCTTGTCACTGATTGTTTGCGTTGGGATGCACGTCCATACTGTAATGGACTCTACGGTTTAAATGATGAATGTATAAAAATGAAACCAATCCAAACAACCCGCCTGGCCACAGATCTCTCTGGAAGTGCCTTGGTCCCACACACACCGCCGGGATGGAGGGGCACGGAGAGGAGAGGAGAGGAGGCACGAGGAGAGGACCAACACCTTCTGCACTTAAGACACGCGTTTACCAGATGTGTTATGGCCGTCGTGGTACAGAGAGGACCAACACCTTCTGCACTTAAGACACGCGGTTACCAGATAGGATGTGTCATGGCCGTCGTGGCACTTTGGCTATGTGTGACTATGGAGGCAAAGAACGGCTAATGTGTACCCATACTTTATTAGGCATAAGCCTGGGTGTGTTGTGTCTGGACGACTTATTACAATGCATCACACTAATGCAAATGCTAACTATCAGTATAGTGTTTGTCTTTATAACTGAGCTGAGTGACACTGTACTTCACAGTTTTTATTTACATCGTGACAAGGGATAGGCAAACAAAAGCTTGCCCCAACGTTTTATTTATATTAGACATAAACCTTGCTGTGATGTATCTGGAATGTTGAGTACAGTGTAACAGACACAAATATTAGTGTAATGTTTTGCTTTGTAACTTAATTTGTTACCCTGCACTTGATAATCTACTTACTTCAAGGAGTGACAAAGGGGTATGCAATTGAGAGAATGACACAAACCTTTTTTGCCATATCGTAGCTTTTGGTCGCGCCTGGTATTGACGTAGATAGCAGATGACTGTGTGCTCAGTGGAGCAGGGCTAGGCCTGGGCCAGATCTGGCCCACGTTAGCGCCGGATGTGGTTCAAGGCTAGCTGCTGTCCGGGGTATTATAGATGTGCTCAGATGTGCCCTTTGACCTCTGTCGCATCGCTTAGCCATTGTGAGTCTCAAGAATAGAATGGGGCGGAAAATGCCAACTGGTGGGAACACGCTTTGCTGTTCTGGGACTCTGTGTATATGTATCATAGATTATATGTGCATGATATAGGCCGCTGTGTGTACAGTAGAGTAGGATCTGATCATCAGGCATCGTTGTGTGGTGGAGGCGTTCTTCTGCATGGTGGTGGAGGCCACAGTTATGTCACATCAGCAGCTGCACTGAGTTCAGTTGCCCGAGTACTGAAATGTCCCCAAGTACTGAAATGTCCCCAAGTACTGAAATGTCCCCAAGTCAGGATGCCAAGTTTAAGTGGAGGAGTCCTTCTGAAGCCATTGATTTTTTTGTCCCCGAGCTCCCTCACCCTCTCAAACAAACATGTTAAGGACAACATCTTCAGACATTTTAAGTCCGACGGTGTGTGCTTCTGAAGACTAATGTCGATATTCATCACTGCCAGTTACATTTCAGTACTGTGAACTCCATGTGGATCCTCTCCAGGTGTTTAGTCCTTCCCAGATGTTCACTTGTTTCTTCTGGTAATTTCTTCCTCTGATTGTTTACTGATTGTTTTCTCTCTCTCCTCTCTTTCTTTCACTCTCTCTCTCTCTCACTATCTGTTTCTTCCTTCCCTCTCTCTGTTGGTGCTGAACTTGCAGGGATGTGTGCAGTGTAAACACACCCTTTGATAATCATCTGAAAATGCAATATGATGTCACCCAAACCGATGACTTTGTTGAACTTCACCATGGATGCTTTTATGGGTAGCGTTTAGGGGGGGTAGCTGGACAAAACGTCCCTTGTCATTTCTACTGTAGCTGGTAGCGTGAGTAGTCTTGAGGATCTGCTTGAGGAGATCTGCTGAATTTCTACCAATCATTTCTTACCTGGGATGGAGAGCCAGCACTGTGTCTGAGAACTCCTCAGAACCCCAACCTCTTCCTGGAAGGCCTCTTCAGTAAGCTCGCATATTTCGGGTGGAACGTCAGCTGTGTTGTGGTGGCTATTATCGCTTTAGTGTTCCCTGTTTACGCAGACCCGGTTGGGTGTGGCACAGAGTTAATGAAGATGTTAAGACGCTGAAGGATTTATGTGTTGAATAAAGAGTTGCCATGTTGGACATCAACAAGATGCTTATTGTCCAAGTGAGCACGAAAGGCGCGGAACATAACAGAAGGTGCCGTTAGAACACAGCTGACCCTCGACTGGAGATATACTGTAGGAGCTGGCTAAAGAGCTGTCTGTGGCATATAGTCCATCCCCTCAGAGCACCAGTACGGAGTGCAGAGGACTGTGGAAGCTCACAGTGTGTTCATAACTATGGACACCTGCGTCTGGCCCAGTAGCCCTGGCCTGGAATCCAGCCATGATTCTGAAAGCTGGATCATACCGTTACATCAGCTTTCACTATGATAATGATGGTCTTGATAAACCCCATTGCCCAACCTAACAAATCTGCATCACTGGCAGTGAGCTGTAAAAACGCTTTTGTAATTCCTAATACCAGACTGACTATGTACAGAAGTGCATCAAATATTGTTAAAAACAAACAAACACAATTCCATATTATGACCTCAGA
Source organism: Sardina pilchardus (assembly GCF_963854185.1). Classification (NCBI taxonomy): domain Eukaryota; kingdom Metazoa; phylum Chordata; class Actinopteri; order Clupeiformes; family Clupeidae; genus Sardina; species Sardina pilchardus. The sequence goes on from NC_084996.1 coordinate 26,408,426, forward strand.
GTTAAAACAATCACGGTCATTTTACACCAAAACCTCTTTTCATATTTGAATCAAATGAACCATCATTAGTAATCAACTATGTCACAGTCAAACTGCATCACTATAATTTGGTCTCTCTCTCTCTCACACAAACACACACACACACACACACAATTTGCACATCAGTGTGTGTCCGTCTAGTAGCCTTGACCCACCACTGCACGTTCCATTCCACAAAGGTGTTACGATGCCACTTGTCCAACCAGTGTATTTCTGAAGCACTCTCCACTGTGTTTTGCACAGTTGAAATGCAGGCATGCAGCAATCGAGCTATGATGCTCCATGAGTAGGTTTCCATCACATTTATTAGTCTGAGACGAATTACTCACTCAGAAAGTACTTAGAGACCTCAAAATGCTCCCCATTGGAAAATAAACTAAATATACCTTATGGGTTCATTATCACAGAGCTTGACGTAGGCATCTCATGAACAGGAATCATGGAGTGGGTTGGGTTTCACTTCCACCAACTCTGAGAATGATTGACAGGCCATCACTTGAAATCCCCTGTATTGTTCTCCCGATGACTGACAGGTCCTACATCCTCGTGCACATGGTGTACTTTGTTGAGCTACAGTATGTGATGTGGTTGCGGGTGACCTTGTGATGTGGTTGCGGGTGACCTTGTTTCCCAGTATGTAAGTAGGTTTGTTTGGATGGCATTTTCATACTATGTTGTTGTGGCTATAGTTTGCCTAAAAAATTCAGGACGAAAAAATAAGCCATTTCACTTGTTGACTGGTTGGCTTAAAGTAATGGGATTCTATTGAAATTTTAAGTGAGAAGATAGAATAAATAATTCATTGATAAGCATTCAGTGAAAACTATATAGCCTAAATGTTTGTAAAAAAAAATATGATATAAGTTATGGCATTTGATTCTGTACATTCATAAAAAAATAAAACAAATTTGTTTACACTTATTTGATTGAGTTTTCCTTTCAAGGATAGACCTACATCATGACTAGCTATCACCCTCCTCTTTTTATATTTTTTTTACAATAATAGTAGGCTAGCCTAAATACAGACAGTAATCAACATATTAATACAATATCATAGAAGGCATACATTCAATTCACAGGAATAAATAAAACATCATATTCATACATCATCAAGTGTCTTCATAGCTTTGGTGTTTTTGGAGTGTCTGATAGTTTTACAGTAATGTCACCTACTGTTTTGCTTCAGGACAATCCATGATGACTAGGCGACTCAGACTTGCATAGCCAATGAATGAGCAGCGGCTCTCAGCTCCAAGCCCAGCCCAATGCTCAGGGCTAATCACATGACTCCAGAAGCGCATCATGTGATTCCATTATCAGCTGCAGTCGCCAGTCATCCTGTATCAGCTAGCCACAAAGACAATAAACAGATCCCTTCAATTTTACGCGTTATATGTTGACCTACTGTTTTTCTTCGTGGAAATACATTCAAAGGTAAGCAATATGGAGCGACTCAACATGCCATGTCACTAAAGAAATCATAAGTGGTCAGTTTAAGTAAAACATTGTAAGGGAACTTGCTAATAAGTTAGCTAGCTTTTTGCAAGCGAAGCGAAGAGAGACTAGTTCTAGTTCTAGTGTTGTTTATTTGGTGACAGATTCACATTCACATAAGAATCTGTAAAGAAGCACTTGCTTTGCAGACGTAGCGAATAATTACTTTCCCGTCGCATTGAAAAAGGCGACGGTTTCTGGTAAACAGGAAACTGGTATGAATCAGAGGTTGCATGCATCTTTTTTTAGAATAAAAAGAACAATATCTTTCTGTTTATAAACACGCGAACCAAAAGCCATTTCCTCGCCTCGGAATTAGTTAGGCTGAACAAGTAGATAATGTAAATAATTTTCTCCTGGGTAAAGGGAACTGACAACACAATGATATTACTGTTAGTCTGGGTAGAGCAATCTTAGGCTGTGCTGTGAGCCTGTTTATTCATTTGAAGTTACTCATTAACTTGCTTGATCATGTCAGACGTCGAACGTATGGACGTTGAGTTACAATGTAAGACACTCCAAGGAACTTTCGCCTTACTCGCTGTGGAATTTAATGTTACATTGAATTTGCTAATGTAATGTTTCAGGTTGGCAAATTGGAACTGAATGTACTCAGTTGTCCAGTGGCATGCTACATTTTGGTAGCCTACCAACGAACTGAAATGCAATGAAAGGCTTAGTTTGCACACACGTAGCCACTACGTTGCTTTGACTGGACTTAACCCATTGAAATATGAGGTTGTGAACATGTGTGTACACATATAGGCTATGTGTCACTCACTGGTCAGTTGTACGCAGCATCTCAAGCGGACCCATTTGACTTTCATGCTTATTAATATAATGTTAATGTATCATATTATTTGAAACAGAAAGAACAGGAGTGGCGAATGTCATCAGTTGCTCACTAATCTAGAAACCTAGGTTGTTTGCTCTGTTGGCTTCTTGTACAATGACCCCCCCCCCTCCTCCCCCCACCTGATGCTTGCAGAGTGAGCGAGCACTGGGGAATGCAGCGCCACAGAGCATCTTAAGAAGAGAGCACAGTACACCTTCCTCTGGCCCCAGTCCCTCTCCTTCCCTCTTGAGGGTAACAAGACACAGAACTCACGGTGAGTGCACACATCTCAGGCTACACCGTGTACCTCTACGCGCAGTGTAGAAGTTATAGTTGTATAACTAACTAGGTTATATAGTTGTATGGTTGTAGAAAAATAGTTGTGAATGATCTCATTTATTTCAAATGTGCACAGCTACTGTGTCACGTCTGGTGAAGCCAGTTGGTTCCATCGGCCACAGTGGAAGCTTATTAACCTTTAAAAGGGTGGGTTTTGAACATTCTAACACAAGATTCCATTCCGCAACAATTCAAGGTTCTAAAATTCTATGTAGAATTCAATGAACCCAGATATTCTTTAGAATGTTAATTTTCCAACATTCCTGTCACACCGGTGTGACGGTACACTCTTTGCAGCAGATGCTCCTCAAAAGGAATGATTCAGTTATGTGCCCCGTGCCATTGGATTGTCAGACTGCAGGTTGCATTTTTGGATGGCACATTATGTTGGTTAAACAAACCAGTCAGAAATGAAATGCGATTGAAGTTTGTCCGGTTGCCGCCTGACTTAAATACTTATTTCACAATACTGTGAGATTTGGACTTTGCACCAATTGATTTGGAAGTAAAAATGATCGCATTCGCCAGATAAGTTTCCATCAGGCTTGAATTGTGCAAAAGTCATCAATACATGTTTTGAGAAACATGCAGTAGTCAGTATAGTATGTGCCCAAATACTACAGCCAACTAAATTCAATCGGTTTTGTGTAATTGTGTGCAAACCCCAGAGGCAGTCTTCCAGTCTCTTCCATATATTCAGTGGAGAAGATCAAAGCATGATGGCTACTTTGGGAAACATTTCTGTGTTGCACCCTTGGTCATATATGTTGACTTTCATGCTCAGTGTTGTATTGACATAGTGGGGGGATTGAGTAGAGGAATTCCATTATCTGATCACGTTAGCCAGGCCTGTATTGCACAGGGTTGTGCCCATGATAAGGCACGATTTATACACAGCTGTAAAGGGACATGACCCAAAGCTGCAGTATTGGTGAAACGGACTCTGTGGATACTTCTCTTGGTCTCTTTATGTAGTGTGCTCTCTCTAAAGACTGTGGAGTAGAAATCATATTTGCACTTTAGTCTCCATATAGCCTTTGAAGAGTCTTCATAATAGCCCTTTGAAGAGTCTTCAATAGACTCCGAAGTCTGTTGAGTTTATAAGTACTGTATAGATTGTCCATAGATGTATTTTGTGAACAAATCGGGATCTCTTTGCTCAAGACATGTTGTACATGTATGGTTAAAAAAAACATTTGCTTGAAGAAACGTGTGTGTGTATGTGTGTGTTGCATCTTGCACGGCTCTTCCTGTGCAGGTGTTTGCTGTCTTGTGCTTTTTGTTGTTGTCACGCTCCTCTACTCAGCCTGTGCTTTCCCCTCATGAGCATACACACTTATACACACGGCCACGCTCTCATTCCCTCTCTCTCTCTCTCATTCTCGCTCTTGTTCTCGCTCTCTTTCCCCTTGCTCATGAGCATACACACGGCCACACTCTCATTCTCGCTCTCGCTCTCTCACTCTCTCTCTCTCTCATTCTCGCTCTCTCATTCTTGTTCTCGCTCTCTTTCCCCTTGCTCATGAGCATACACACGGCCACACTCTCTCTCTCTCTCTCTCGCTCTCACTTGTGCTTTCTCGCTCACGCCCTCTCTCGCTCACACTCTCTCATTCTCTCCCTCTCTCGCATTTTCTCGCTCTCTTTATCTCTCGCACACTCCTTCTCATTCCCTCTCTCTCGCTCTCTCTCATTCTCTCTTGCGCTTGCTCTTTCTCTCTCTCTCTCTCTCTCTCTCTCTCTCTCTCTCTCTCTCTCTCTCACATAGAGGCTCATATTATATGGTTTCCTCTATCATCCGCTCTCTCCCTCTCCCTCTCCCTCTCGCTCTCTCTCTCACACATACACATAGAGGCTCATATTATATGGTTTTCTCTCTCTATCATTCGCTCTCTCCCTCTCTCCCTCCCTCCCTCTCTCTCTCTCTCTCTCATTCTCTCTCCCTCTCTCTCTCTCTCTCACTCTCTTTCTCTCTCTCTCGCTCTCTCTCTCATACAGTAGATGCTCATATTATATGGTTTCCTCTGTCTCTCTCTCTCTCTCTACATCACATACAGTAGATGCTCATATGATGTGGTAGGGGAGACATCCAGCACATGTCCAAATGACTGCTCTGCTCTATTCAGGCTCATTTTGCTGTTCCACCCTTTCCTCTGCATGGTGTGGTCCACTTAGCTGAAGTAGGAAATAATCAAACCTGTGTGTGTGTGTGTGTGTGTGTGTGTGTGTGTGTGTGTGTGTGTGTGTGTGTGTGTGTGTGTGTGTGTGTGTGTGTGTGTGTGTGTGTGTGTGTGTGTGTGTGTGTGTGTGTGTGTGTGTGTGTGTGTGTGTGTGTGTGTGTGTGTGTGTGTGTGTGTGTGTGTGTGTGTGTGTGTGTGTGTGTGTGTCCTTGTGTATCTGTGCATATGGGTTGTTTCTGAGTGTTTTCCGTTTCCTGCATTTTAGCTTACTCCTTCCTGCTGTGTTCTCCGTGTGTGTGGAGACTGTGTTGAGTCTGTGTTCTGTTATTTGTAATGTATGAAGTTACAATTAAAAAAAAAAAAAATATATATATATATATATATTGCCCTAATGGTGTTTTGTGTTCCCAGATGAGGTATGTGTGTGTGTCCAGTCTGTGTTCTGTTATTTGCAATGTATGAAGTTACAAATAAAATCTAAAAATGTGCCCTTCTGTTCCCAGATGAGGGGTGTGTGTGTGTGTGTGCTGCTGCTGCTGCTGAGTGTGTGTTCAGCGCTCATCTGTCCCGATGGGGGCATGTGTGAGGATGGAGACACCTGCTGCAAGACGCCGTCGGGGGGCTACGGCTGCTGCCCGTTACCCAACGTAAGTGTGTGTGTGTGTGTGTGTGTGTGTGTGTGTGCGTCTGTATGTATGTGTGTGTGTGTGTGTGTGTGTGTGTTTGTGTTTACCGCTCAACTGCTTTCTTCTGCAGATTTCAGAATCAGGCTCAATTCTGTGTAAAGATTTGTACAGTTGCGACACATTAAGCTGTTATTGATACTTGGCAGTTGTTGGTAGATGTTGTTGTTGATGTTGTTGTTGTTTTGTCCTGTAGGCGGAGTGCTGCTCGGATCATCTCCACTGCTGTTTCCAGGGGACGCTGTGTGACCTGGTCCACTCCAAGTGTGTGAACAAGACACACACACTGCCTCTAGTCACCAGGAGACCAGCCAGACCACCCACAGCATCTCAGGTGAATCAACACTACACACACACACACACACACACACACACACACACACACACACACACACACACACACACACACACACACACACACACACTGCCTCTAGTCACCAGGAGACCAGCCAGACCACCCACAGCATCTCAGGTGAATCAACAGTACACACACATGGACATGTACATGAAGGCAACACACACACACACACACACACACACACACACACACACACATACACACACATGGACATGGACAGAACATGAAGGCCACACACACACACACACACACACACACACACACACACACACACACATGGACATGGACAGAACATGAAGGCCACACACAAACACATGGACATGTACATAGTGCTGTGCGATACTACGGTATATATCGTTGTACGACAGAAAAATGTCTATCGTACGATACAGTCCTCTACCGTTTATATCGTAATTTTAACGTGTGTGGCTGTGACTGCTCAGACAATTTAACTGCAGGTGCGTTGCCGCTTCTGGCAGCAGGCAACGTAAACTTAATTTACTGACTCGGGATGGGTGGCCAGGCAAATGAACGCTGCAGTGCAGGCAGCTAATAGTAAACAAATTAAACTTTTTTGACGTTGGCATAAACTAGTGTTGCACGGTGCACCGATACAACAAAAGTATTGCAATACCCTGAAATTGAAAATGTCACAACACCTAATGTTAGCCTACTTTACAAGTGTGTTCTTCTGAAGAAGCGGTGCGCGCAAGGCAGGTCTCCCCTAAAAGCTAGCCTGTGGCTGTGCGTCTTTCCCCCCCTCACACACACTGGTATGTGCAGCAGTGCTATTAACAGCGAGACATGCTGCTAGTTTAAGTGATGCTATTATAACACACAAGTATAGGATAATATCAAGTTTATTTGCTCACTTGCATCTCTCAAATGTGTGTTGCTAACCAATCTAGGCTATTTAGACTTACTATTGGGTTTAACGTCATTATTTTCTCTCATGTATTTCTTAAAGTGACAGGCACTTAATTACACCTACTGTACACAACCACAACTGTTAATTTTTATTTATTTTTTTTAGAAATTATAAGAAATTTGCATTAATGTGTGGATGTAAATATATATTTTTAAGTAGAAATTCTATATCGGGATATATATCGTTATCGTCAGTGTTGTGCACGTTCACACTCTTCAGTAACTAGTTCAAAGTTCAGTTCACACAAGTGCAAAGTGAACTGTTCACGTTCATAGTTCACCATTTTTAATTTTGAACTAGTTCAAATTCAGTTCATTTGAATAAAAATCTGTTTCTGACGGAATATAGGCTACAGCCACCTGTTGTTCTCATCTAATTGAGAATGTCCGTAAATTGGGCTTTATTTCGCTGGGCAGATAGCCTACATTTCTTTTAGGTCTATGGCAGATACCGATGCCTAATACATGCGGCCGCGCATTTATTAATAATTCATAATAAATGCGTCAGCTGTGCATGCCTGACAGCAGAAGAGTGTAGGCTAGTTTTTACACCGGGAGAATGGAGGAGGCTGCCTTGCTGCATTACCTGCTGCGATGGAACTGTTCAGTGACATACTGTAGGGCTCTTTGAACACGTTATGCATCCCTCTATCATCACTGACAAGTGCAGAATCTTTCCGCGATTGCATTCAGCAGCGGTTCTGTGTACAATGCATCATGCGTAACGTGATCATGGGTAATGTAGTAAGGTAGTGCAAAGCTGTAGTTTAGGAGTGGCGCCCGTGGGCAGTGAGTGTGACAACGACATACTGTTTCTAAATTGCCAGCAGATAGGGTCACTCGACTTCTCAGGACAAAATAAATTCCGTAACGTTTAATTGGACATCAACAGTGACGTTCGTCGTTCATTTCCCAAAATCTGAGCGAATTCACGTTCAAATTCATTATTTACAAATGTGTTGCGTTCAGTTCAGCGTTCACAGAAAAATGAGCGTGTTCAATGAACACGTTCTTTTGAACTCGTTCATGCACAACACTGGTTATCGTGGTATAGAATTGTCTATATCGGGATATAACTTTTTGTCCATATCGCACAGCACTACATGTACATGAAGGCAACACACACACACACACACACACACACACACACACACACACACACACACACACACACACAAACACGCACATTCACACGGATGGACATGCACTGAACATGCACATTCACACTCATGGACATGCACATGAACCCACAAACATAATACATGCACACACACACGCGGTCTTACTCATAGGTCAGCTAGCCACACACCCACACAGGTGAGCGAGCATAGTCTTGCAGAATTATACATTCACACCTTCACCACACACACACACACACACACACACACACACTTACACGTTTTGAACGCCCCATTAGCCATGATTCATCACGCTCATCAAGCCATGATTCAACTTGCTGCACGTTTGCATTTGCCACAATCCACTAGTGCTGTGTCATTGAATCATGCATCATGCTGAGTAGTATGAAATAGGCTGTGTTGTTGATGGAACTCCCCTACTCCCCTATAACATCCCACAGCACTTGAACACCCCTCCTCTGTGTGTGTCTGTGTTCACCTCCTGTGTGTGTGTGTGTGTGTGTGTGTGTGTGTACCTCCTGTGTGTGTGTCTGTGTTCACCTCCTGTGTGTGTGTGTGTGTGTGTGTGTGTGTGTGTGTGTGTGTGTGTGTGTGTGTGTGTGTGTGTGTGTGTGTGTGTGTGTGTGTGTGTGTGTGTGTGTGTGTGTGTGTGTGTGTGTGTGTGTTCACCTCCTGTGCATGTCTGTATCCCCTACTGCAACCTTTGTGTGCATGTCTGAAACTCTGGCCACACTTTCACTGCTCCATACTCCCACACAACCACTTCCTCCCCTTAGTTTCACTGCACACTTCTCTATATGTCCATGTATGCATCTGGATACGTGTGTGTGTGTGTGCGCACATGTTTGATGTTTCTCACCCTGCATTTACCAACAATAGTGTGTGTGTGTGTGAAAATCTTGCTGTTTGTTTCTCTTAAAGTTGCATTGTATTCTCACACTTTATTATCACTGGCATAGAATTGAGAAAGTAATATTGCCAGATTCGGAGTATTAGATAAAGTTATGCTGACTGTACAGCTCTACTTTACAGCTGTGTGTTAGCTTCTGATGCCGTCAGCATAATGCAGCTAGTACTGGCCACCAGCACGGACTCTCTCAGGACAGGCTGTTCACAATCAGAAGGGACATTTCTAAAACGGATAGTTCCGGTCCTTGATTATGATGAATCACGTTCGATGCCGTTGTAAATTCCAGCAGAAACACACACCTTGACCGCATTTCGTTCTATAGTAATGCGCTACCACAGCTTGCACAAAAGTTACAGTAGCTGCGTCTCGTTGTCATATGGAGGCAGCGTCGGCGTCAAACAGGTCACTGTGCACCCCCGCCCCCCCCCTTGTGCCCTCTCTGATGCCCTCTCCCTGTGTCTTTCAGCCCCTGGAGGATACGCGTGCGGTCGTCTGCCCCGACAAGGAGTCCGAGTGCCCAGACGGAACCACCTGCTGCCAGCTGCTCGACGGCACCTGGGGCTGCTGCCCCCTGGCAAACGTAGGGCATTATGGGGAATGGAGTATTGTAAATGTAGTGCATTATGGGGATTGGAGTATTGTAAACATAGTACATTATGGGGAATGTAATACTGTAAATATAGTGCATTATGGGGAATGGAATACTGTCAAACAGGACATTATGGGGAATGTAGTGCTAGCGAACATAGGGCATGATGGGGAGTGTAGTGCCAGCAAACATAGGGCATTATGGGTGGTCGTGGAAGGACTCATTTTAACAGTCAGTCCTGCTCGATGACCTTAGACTACATTACACCCCTAAACATGTTTTGTTTTGTAAACAAAAGTGTTGTTGTATAACCATGTGCCATGTAATGTACTCCACTGTGCTGGCACATTGGGTTTTGACCACACGTATGGGAGTGTACTAGTGCCGGTTGTTTTACATTCTGTGTTTTATGTGTGTTTTATATGTGTGTGAACTCCTGTGATCCCTGTGGCCTGCAGGCGGTGTGCTGTGTTTTATGTGTGTTTTATGTGTGTTTTATGTGTGTAAACTCTTGTGATCCCTGTGGCCTGCAGGCCGTGTGCTGTGAGGACAAGCGCCACTGCTGCCCCGAGAAGACCAAGTGTGATCTAGAACATTCCAAATGTCTGTCCTCCACTCTGGGGTCCTCCCCCATGTGGACGAAGTTCCGCGCCCGCAAGAGAGTGCACTCGCCTGGTAAACACACACACACACACACACACACACACACACACTCTCTCTCACACACACACACACACACACACACACACACACACACACACACACACACACACACATTTGTACCATTATGATGATGTGTGCTGTGTTACACATTTGTGTACACACTGTGGATGCGTTCCTATTGGCAGGGTCCCTACACTGTACCCTGTTCCCAAACCCACTGCACAGGGAGCTCGATCGCTAAACCGGTTAGCTTTGGAATGTCCTGCTCATGTTCTCATAGTCAGAGTCGTGAGTCAGAGTCCTAGTCACAGTCATGAGGCTCATGTTGTCATGGAGATGCTTTGGGAGACACATTAGATTCAGCGCATTATCCACTCAAAACCTTTTAAAACTCTATTGTTCCTCTAAGTAAGCTATCAGGATACAACTCGTAAATAACGTTGCACTCCGTTAAAATGTCCATGAAGAATCCACACAGACTTTTATTTTAAAAAAAAAAACATTACACTTGCGTGGTAGTGAGTAGAGGGTCACTAAAGCCAAATCGAAGTATCCCCAGGTCTTTATGTGGTCGGATAGAGAGTCCAGAATGAATTTAATCGAGTCAGTACCTTTCCGAAAATGTTGCTGAAATGTTCCCCAGGTGCAGCAGCAACATTTCCGGAAAGGTACTGGCTTGATGAAATTCATTCTGGACACTCTATCCGACCACATAAAGACCTCAGGATACTTCGGTTCTCCCAATCATCCGTAAATTGATCTAAAGTGCATTTTACTCTGGATAATTCCTTTAATGGTAAAATGAAGTGCTTTTTTGGTGGCACTGTGCTGATTGCAAAACTGAAATATTGGTTGTTACAGAGAATGAAATGATTCATATTCCAGTTGGCAATGATGGAATAAAATGGCCATGATAATTCTCTGGGGGGAAATGTTCTGGTTCAAACTCCCACATCCTGTGCACTTCTTCATCAGAACACTGGTACTCCTTATGGGACGGAATATCACTTAGCATGCCTGAACATGCAGTGCAGGCCATTTTGTAGTGATCTATAAGGCAGTGGAAATGCACGCATGTTGTATGTAGTTTATTTCATGTCGTCTCTCTCTCTCTCTCTCTCTCTCTCTCTCTCTCTCTCTCTCTCTCTCTCTCTCTCTCTTTCTCTTTGTCTGTCTGTGTAGATGAGCGCGTGGGCTCCATCACCTGTCCAGGTGCGCAGTCCGCCTGTCCTGACGACACCACCTGCTGCTTGATGAAGTCTGGAAGTTATGGCTGCTGTCCTTACCCTGACGTAAGTGTGTGTCTTGTAGATCTTTGCTCCCTGAAGTCTACGTATGTGAAAGTCCAATGCCAAGTCCAATGTGAAAACAGAAAAGAATGTTAAAACATGCATATTAAAATGTCTAAATAGGTGTGTGTGTGTGTGTGTGTGTGTGTGTGTGTTAGGCTGTGTGTTGCAGTGATAAGTCCCACTGTTGCCCCAACGGCACCACCTGTGACCTGGAGCACCAGAAGTGCGCCTCCTCACACACACACACACACTCCCCTCTGGCCCAGAAGCTCCCCGCTCTGCTCATTCGGCCGCCCGCCGCCAAGGATGGTAAGAGCCAAGTGTGTGTTTGCTTCCCTGAGATGCAACTTCAATGTCCAAATTGTTATAGAAACTAGTTGACGTTGTACCCAACAATGTATTGCTGTAATTACAGTGCATGAAAATGCACTGTACTGTTCTTCCTAGGCTTCTTCTTCTTCTTCTTCTTCTTATTATTACAGTGCATGAAAATGCACTGTACTGTTCTTCCTATTCTTCTTATTATTACAGTGCATGAAAATGCACTGTACTGTTCTTCCTAGGCTTTTTATTAAACTTCTTCTTCTAACGCTCGCAATTCAGCTTCAACCGTTTAACGTAGAAACTTCATTCAAACGTTGTTGCGTAGGTCTTGCTTATGCCATGTGTGCTTTGTATTTTTCAACTTTGTAACTTTTATACTTTTTGAACTATTAAATAAAAACTATTAACAATTTCCCCATAGACTTAACATTGCTCATTATGACATCACGGCAGCAATTAGAATGTTATCCCAGCTGGTCAGCCACCTGGGCACCAACTGTCAGTTTCTCTCAGGCTTCAAGCAATCTCTCTGAAGACTACATATTCTGTTCCCCTGTATCCTCTGCGCACAACAGTATCAAAATAAGTCCTCCTAATTCCATCCAACTTTATATCCATTCATCTTCTTCAAACCATTCACTCATCCACCCATTCTAAACAGTCTGCCTATCAACATCAATTAGACGCTCTACAGTACATTCAACTTTTAAACAATCTACTCTGTCTCAGGCTGGCTCTCTTAAGACTAGCCTGTTAAATTGATTACACCTGTATCTGTATCCACTAGGCTACTCTCAGTAGAGAGCTGTGTCTCTCCATTCTACAAGAATATAAGGCACATTCCATCCAACATTCTATCCATTCATCTTCTTCAGACCATTCACTCATCCACCCATTAAACTGTCTATCAACATCTATTAAACAATCTGTCTATCAACATCCATTAAACTCTCTGTCTATCAACATTAATTAGACTATCTACATTCAACTTTTAAATTATTTACTCTGTCTCAGGCTTTAAGAGTACATTGGCTCTCTTAAGACTAGCCAGTTAAATTGATTACACCTGTGTCAACTACTCTCAGAGAGCTGTATCAGTGTCTCTCTTAACAAGAATATAAGGCACATTCCATCCAACCTTCTATCCATTCATCTTCTTCAGACCATTCACTCATCCACCCATTAAACTGTCAATCAATATCTATTAAACAATCTGCCTATCAACATCCATTAAACATTCTGTCTATCAACATTAATTAGACTATCTACATACAACTTTTAAAGTATTTACTGTGGGTCCCTCTCAAGCAGCGTTTATATGTCCTCCCTCGCTCCTCGATCCTCAATGATCTACATAAAGAAAGATAGAAGAAGGGCTAGACTATCCCATTGTTGCCGCTCCATCATTCTTTATGTAGATCAGTGAGGAGCGAGAGAGGACGCGTAAACGCTATATGAGAGGCACCTTCTGTCTCAGGCTTTAAGCATACAATCTCATTAAGACTACAGATCCTGTTTCACTACTTCCTCTGTCCACAACTGTTTCAAAATAAAGGTCCTCACTGCAATAATACACTATTAAATCATTTAACCATTGAAACTATTCAACTATTGAACTGTTCAACCATTCCAACTGTCAGTTATCATCCACTATGCCTCCAGTCAACTACATGAAACCTCCATGTACCTAGCAACCAACATAGCAACCATTAAAATTAAGTGTTTATGACCGTTTCCATAGCAACCAACATGATTATACTGCAGTAACTTCTTGTTTCCTGATAGTGGCCACCATGGATACCCTAGCAACAAATGTTTCAAAATAAAAGTCCTCACTAGGAAGTTAGCTAGTTAGCATGGTTAGCATTGTTAGCATAGTTAGCATTTTTAACATAACTGCAAAAAATCATCAACTAAGTTAGCTAATCAACCTGGTTAGCATTGTTAGCAAATTTAGCATTGTTAGCATAGTTAGCATTTTTAGCATTACTGCTAGAAATCATCAGTTAAGTTAGCTAATCAACCTGGTTAGCATTGTTAGTAAAGTTAGCATTGCTAGCATAATTAGCATTTTTAGCGTAACTGCTAGAAATCTTTAGCTAAGTTAGCTAATCAACATTTTAACATGAATAGAAATCATTAGTTAAGTTAGAACTGGAATGTTTCATCTTTAAACTGTCTACCTTCACACTATCAACTCTCTGTAAACTATGCAACCACCATGTTTACCCTAGCTACACCTTAGTAACCATATCTACATTATCTATCTATTTTTGCATTTTCATGCACTGGTAATTCCTTGGAATTGCATTTCTAGTTATTATTAAACTTCTTCTTCTAACGCTCGCAATTCAGCTTCAACCGTTTAACGTAGAAACTTCATTCAAACTTTGTTGCGTAGGTCTTGCTTATGCCATATGTGCTTTATATTTTTCAACTTTGTAACTTTAATACTTTTTAAACTATTAGTTAAAAACTATCACCATTTCCCCCATAGACTTAACATTGCTCATTATGACATCACGGCAGCAATTAGAATGTTACCCCAGCTGGTCAGCCACCTGGGCACCAACTGTCAGTTTCTCTCAGGCTCCTCTCTGAAGACTACATATTCTGTTCCCCTGTATCCTCTGCGCACAACAGTATCAAAATAAGTCCTCCTAATTCCATCCAACTTTATATCCATTCATCTTCTTCAAACCATTCACTCATCCACCCATTCTAAACAGTCTGCCTATCAACAACATCAATTAGACGCTCTACATTGAACTTTTAAACAATCTACTCTGTCTCAGGCTGGCTCTCTTAAGACTAGCCAGTTAAATTGATTACACCTGTATCTGTATCCACTACTCTCAGTAGAGAGCTGTGTCTCTCCATTCTACAAGAATATAAGGCACATTCCATCCAACATTCTATCCATTCATCTTCTTCAGACCATTCACTCATCCACCCATTAAACTGTCTATCAACATCTATTAAACAATCTGTCTAACATCCATTAAACATTCTATCTATCAACATTAATTAGACTATCTACATACAACTTTTAAAGTATTTACTGTGGGTCCCTCTCAAGCAGCGTTTATATGTCCTCCCTCGATCCTCGATCCTCAATGATCTACATAAAGAAAGATAGAAGAAGGGCTAGACTATCCCATTGTTGCCGCTCCATCATTCTTTATGTAGATCAGTGAGGAGCGAGAGAGGACGCGTAAACGCTATGAGAAGCACCTTCTGTCTCAGGCTTTAAGCATACAATCTCATTAAGACTACAGATCCTGTTTCACTACTTCCTCTGTCCACAACTGTTTCAAAATAAAGGTCCTCACTGCAATAATACACTATTAAATAATTTAACCATTGAAACTACTCAACTATTGAACTGTTCAACCATTCCAACTGTCAGTTATCATCCACTATGCCTCCAGTCAACTACATGAAACCTCCATGTACCTAGCAACCAACATAGCAACCATTAAAAAGTGTTTATGACCGTTTCCATAGCAACCAACATGATTATACTGCAGTAACTTCTTGTTTCCTGATAGTGGCCACCATGGATACCCTAGCAACAAATGTTTCAAAATAAAAGTCCTCACTAGCAAGTTAGCTAGTTACCATGGTTAGCATAGTTAGCATTGTTAGCATAGTTAGCATTTTTAGCATAACTGCAAAAAATCATCAACTAAGTTAGCTAATTAACCTGGTTAGCATTGTTAGCAAATTTAGCATTGTTAGCATAGTTAGCATTTTTAGCATTACTGCTAGAAATCATCGGTTAAGTTAGCTAATCAACCTGGTTAGCATTGTTAGCATTGCTAGCATAGTAAGCATTTTTAGCGTAACTGCTAGAAATCATTAGCTAAGTTAGCTAATCAACATTTTAACATGAATAGAAATCATTAGTTAAGTTAGAACTGGAACGTTTCATCTTTAAACTGTCTACCTTCACACTATCAACTCTCTGTAAACTATGCAACCACCATGTTTACCCTAGCTACACCTTAGTAACCATATCTACATTATCTATCTATTTTTGCATTTTCATGCACTGGTAATTCCTTGGAATTGCATTTCTAGTTCTTCTTCTAACGCACGCAAATCAGCTAGAACCGTTTAACGTAGAAACTTCATTCAAACTGCGTTACGTAGGTCTTACTTAGGACATGTGTGCTATGACTTTTCAACTTTGTAACTTTTATACTTTTTAAACTATTAGTTAAAAACTATTACAATTTCCCCCATAGACTTAACATTGCTCATTATGACATCACGGCAGCAATTAGAATCTTACTCCAGCTGGTCAGCCACCTGGGCACCAACTGTCAGTTTCTCTCAGGCTTTACAATCTCTCTGA